>NW_004524666.1:2085511-2086857 GCF_000260255.1 Octodon degus | reverse complement strand
ATATAAATATATATTTAACTTGTATTTTTATTAATCCAACTGCTTGATCAGTTTTTCAAGAGATAAATTAACTATGTGAGTGGAAAAACAAAATTCAGAGATACCAAGAAAGAAACTGAAGGGCACATCCTGAAATTATATTATTTTATTTTTATTTTTACTTTGCGTTACTGAGGATTGAACTTGGGACTTTGTGCTTGTTGGACAGGTTCTTAGGGCATCCTCCTGGCCTCTGAAATTATTTTAAAGAGGCTGATTTTGTAACTGACTGTATCAAAACTTGACTATTGTGTCCTTTGCTAATTTTATGAATTAGTTTTTATGAATCTGAATTATACTATCTAGAAGAAACAGTTAACATTTATCTAGACATTTATATAGAGTTAACATTTATATAGACATTTAATGACTACATTAGCAAAAAGATTCCTATCTCTATTGTAAAATTTTACAGTTGATACATCTTTCTAGGAACAATATACGGTATACAGTAGGATTGTATCAATACAAGATATGGCTCGGGATTCATAAATAAAGGGCAAGGATTGTTTTACTAAGTTTGTTTGAAAATATCTAGTTTTCAAACAAATTTACTTATTGAAAATAATCACTATCATAAATGTATATGCAAATATTTGGATTTTTCCAAATACAGAAGTCACAGAAATATGATGACAAATGTGATGGTACAAGATAGTAAAAGAATACCTTACTGGGAATATCATGAAGACTTACCTTGTTTTTTAACCTTCATTATCTATGTCTAAGAGTTTTCTTAATACAATTCAGCTGAGTATCTTGTACAAAAAATATATTCTCTTATGCATTCTGAACAATTGATAACTATGCATGTCAATTGTTGTCTGAGGCCTGTATAGGAGAGCACACTAAATCATGTATTCTGGTTTCTCAAAATTTTTATTCTTTGCTGATGTGGTCTTTTCTGCAGTATAAACACCCCATTTGCACTGATATGCCCAATTCTAGTCACTGTCAAGAGCTATTAAAAAAATAACTTTCAATGTAAATAAAAATAGACCTGCCTTATTAGTTTAGTAAAATGCTTAGCTTCCTCAAGTTTTAAGTGTGGATTACTTGATATTGCTTTTGCTTTATTTAGATCAAAATACAATGGAAATGTTTCTCATATCTAGGATCATACAGAAATAAAATCTACCCTTACTTTATTAAAGGATTCTAAATCTTAGTAAAAGTTTCAGTCTTCATTACTTTTTTTTTTCTGTGGGACTGGGGATTGAACTCAGGCCCTTGCACTTGCCAGGCAAGCACTTATTCTACTGAGCCATTTCCCTGGCCCAGTCTTCATTACTTTTGCATTAAGTTAT
>NW_004524666.1:2079727-2084681 GCF_000260255.1 Octodon degus | reverse complement strand
ATATGTATATATATTATATATATTACATCACATTATATTATATACATATATATGAAGATATATATATCATTTAATGACTGGATTATTATTACTATATTTTTAAGACTGACTTATACAATGTATTGGGGATTTTTTGATACTATTTTAAGTTCAAATATTAGGGAAGCAATAATATGGAGCATTTTCCTCAAAATATAAGTTCAGCTAAAAGTATTACTTTTCTTAAAGGAATAAAATGTTTTTTGAAACCCCATTAAAGGAAATTATGCTATTTTCTTATCAAAGGATTTGTGAAGACATTTTTTGTGCATTTTAAACTTTTCATTTGGTAGTTACATAATGTAGAATTTCCAAAATTTATCAAGAGATCTACAGTTCTCTGAACTATATTATGGAATATTCTAAATTAGATTCACCCACATATATGCTTTATAGATCAAAGAAACAATGAATGTGACAGTTTTTTCTTCAACTTTCTCCCTAATAAATTTCTTTATGCTTTCTGATGTTATTGTAAAATTCTAGGTTAAGTAGAATATTTCAAGTGTGATTTTTAAAGATACTTTTGCCAGTCATTAAGTTTTAAATATTTATAAAATTATAGCTAAACTTACCCAAAATATCACATAAAAAGTTTAAATTATTATAATTTTTTTTTGTATTTTTAGTAAGGGTCTACAGAGTCTTCAGGGTCTCACCATGTAGATCAGACTCCTAGTAATACACCTGTGTTCAGCCTCCCAAGTACTGGGATTACAAGTGCGGGCCACCACACCCAGTCTCAATCACCGGCTCAGTGTGCCCCGTGAGCTGGGTTAGCACGGCACACCAGGGATCAAACCTTAGTCACTGTGTCTGCCTAAGCAGGTGCTTAAATTCACTAAGCTATTTGGCCAGCCCAGTGATAATAATTTTATCATAGAAATAAATGCTTTGAAACTTTGGTATGCCCTTACTGTATTACACAGTGAGGGTGATGGATAAAAGCTGATGTGTTGCTCACATTTTACTATATTTTGCATTTCACAACCAACTTTTTCTAAATGTGACTATATACTAACTATACTAAATGACTATGTGCTAAATATGTACACGAGTGTTTGCAAAGGTAGCTGGAGTTGGAACAAACCTGTGAGATGTTTGTATATACTCTAATAACACTCAGAATCAGAAATCATGGTGACTTTTCTTTTTGAGTAGGATTTCAAGTCCCTAACAAACATAGTACTGATAAATTTCACTCAAAACATAGACTTTGTAATCTTTTAATTTGGTACACAGAATTAGTGTTTTGAATATGCTTCTTTTATGCTCTCATCTTTGGAAAAATCATTCTTCATGGTATTCTACAGGGTTAGGAATAATTTAATTTGTTTAAAAATACAAAATAGTGATAGAAAAAAATAGCACTAGAATCATACAAGATTTCACTAAACAAAATAAGAAGAATTCAACAATGGTTGCTGTTATGTGATGTTATCTTCAAATTAGTTGTTCTGATTATCAGACATAAATGTATAAGATTCTTTTAAAGAAAAAAGAACTATATACATTCAAAGAAGTTATAAGAAATTCAGAAGAGGAAACAAACTCAGAGTAAAAAAAAAAAACAAAACATAAATTTTAAGCATTAACTGCTTCTTTCAAAAGACCAGCAGAAATTGAGAATATAATTATTCAAACCATTCTGTGTATATACCTAAATATATGTTTTTCCTTTCTTTCATTTGTCCTTTTTTAGGAATAATTTTAAAATACCCATAGCAATACTTCATCGGCTCCTATCATCTATCAAATTGAAGACAATTTCCATGTTGAAAAAGACAGTAAAATTGTTTTGTCTTTTGGCTTGGATACCACTTCAGTCTTCTTAGATATTTCATTATTGTTTTAAAGGCCTTAATAAATTGGAATATTACAGTTCTTTGGGTTGAAGCGAATATGAATAATGACAGTATCATTGTGAATTGCCACTCAAGAAATGCTTAAAATCATGGAAATAGAGTTAATGATACTACTCATGTCATGAAGAGAACATTTGATCTCATTCTTCAATTTCAAATCTCCTATTCAACAGCCAACAATGATTAGTGGCAAATAGCAGTTGGTAGCAGAAAAGTGTGTCCATGGACACTATTGCTCAGGATGGTGATGATCAAGAATAAAATAACTGATGAATACCAGTGAGCAGGTGGGGAAAAAGAAATCCTTCTTGATTACTGGTAATAATAAACTAGTACAATTATCAAGAAAATAACGACGAAGAGTTTTCAGAAAACTAAATAGAAATACCATTAGATCTAACAAAACACAGAGTATATTACAATAAGTATGAAAAATATGCAGACCCATTTGTTTATATCCATGAAATTCATGCTAGCAAAGCTTTGGAAAGAGCCAGATTGAAAAATGTGTGGTCATAAAAGTACAAGATTCCTTCATGGAATATCATATATTGAATGTCATATGGAATATCATTCATCTTAAAGAATAATGAAAGTGTATCATTGAGAGCAATATGATTAGGATTGCGGACCAGTATACCAAGTGAAATAAGCTGCACTCACAAAGGTAAAGAGCATATGTGTTGCTTTATATAATTAAACAAATGTAAGAAAACAAATGGAATAAGGAGAGATGTTAAGAAACTAGAAGGTATACATTTAAAGATGGCAAAGAGAATCTGGGAAAGGGGCGAGAAATGGCAGCAGAGGGTTAAAGAGAGTAAGTGAAATCAAGGTATATAATAGTACATTTCCAAAAAACAACATCTCTGTTCTGCACTAATAGGGATATATTAATTCAGAAATAAAGAAAATCAAAGAAACACATCAGTCAACTTACAGGAGCAAATTAGCCATTTGGTCTTCCTTAAAGAATTCATATGTTAGACTCATTTGAGACGTAGAAGGAGGGTGCCCTGTGTCAACAGCCATCTGAAGAAATTCTTACCTTTCCCTTGCAATGTCAGGTGTCAAAGTACAGACTGTGATAGGCCCTCCTGCCCAGAGCTAAGTTTCTCTGACTAGAATGGGAAGGATAGGAGCAGGAGTCTTCCATATTCTCCAGGAAGCTTGGGCTGCCCCAAAGCCAGTGCACCCTGTGATGTCACTGTGCTCCCAGGGTGTGGACATGGCCCCAGCTGACCCAAGGTTCTGGAGCTCTGGTGCATCTCTGAACTTATCTGCTTTCAGAAGCCAAAGGTCCACTAGATGTGTGCACTCAGCCCATGTGAGTACCTCTGCCACATACAGATTCCCTGTAGGCAATTCCTGCTTCAAGACTCTCACTAGATACCTGGGCATGTACCTGAGCAGATGCTTGGGCATTGGGGCTGAGGTGAGTGCCCAGCTCTGCATTGGACTTGGACGGCCTGGGACAGTCCTGGCGTCTCAGGCTACACCAGCCAGGGTCTGGAGTATGGCTCCCGGCAATCTGCCCTACTGGCTGGGCCTCAGGCCTTCCCATGCTCTCTACCGTTACTTGAATCAGAAGATGTGGAGTGCCAGGGACCCTGGGTTCAACGGAGCTCCTGAGAGGTCAACCTCTTTGGGTGCCCGGAAGCCCTCTACAGTTCCCTTCTCTGGATAAGAGCCCACACCTCTGCGCCAAGGAGACGGTGTTGTAGGCCTTCAGGAAACACACTGAAGGGGAAAATTCCAGAACTGCTCTGGTTTGAGGCTGTGGACATAAAGAAGGAAACTGAGCCTGGATGACACACCATCTGTCTTCAAGCCAGAGATGGATCAGAAAAGGAGCAACCTGTCTTTTGTGCCCAGGCTGGGGCCTGTGATCAGAAGCTTGCCTGAGTGGAATCCTGCTGGGTGAGGAGAAATGGATGCTGGTATGCCAGTGAGCCTTGCCCCTGCCTTCCCGGTGGGCTGCCAGAACTGCGCAGTAGCCTTAGCAGCCCAGACTAGGGAGGGGCTGCATCACTGCCTGAGGGCTCAGGGCCTTCCTCCCTGCTCAGGGATTGCAACAGGAAGGCCTCAGTCCTTGAGCACACCCTGCCTGCTTCCTGTCTCTGGTCCTACCAGTAGGGCCCGGCCTTCTCCTCATTTTTGCAACACCACAGGAGCCATGGGGCCTCCAGACACCTTTCCTTGCCATGTCTGCCACCTTCCAGGCCGCCGTGCTTACCCCGAGGACTCCACACTGGAGAAGTCTTGACAACAGACGTGGCAACTACTGCTACCTTACTTACCGCTCTAATACACTGTAGCTGCTGTCGAAAGGATTGTGGGTGTCTCCTATTTCTATTAGAAATTTATATTATTAGAAATTTCAAAGGGCGGGCCAAAATAGCTCACCGAATTAAAGCACCTGCAAGCAGGCACAGGGTCTGGAGGCTGGATTCCTGGGCCTGCCAAGCGGGCCCCGCCCCCGGGGCATGCTGAGAAGGAGATTGAGACTGGCTAGGCTGGCTCACACCTGTAATCCCAGCCCTTGGGAGGCTGCAAATAAGAGAATCACTATGAGGTCGATCTAGTAGTGAGACCCTGAACACCTCATAGACCCTTTCCTAAAATGCCAGGAAAAAAAAGTGAAAAAGAAATTTTAACATTGGCCTATAAGAATTATCAGACAATTTACCAATAATTCTCTGCTTTCAAGGAGAAGAGGAGAAGCAGTAAAGTATCTAAGTAGAAAAAGTAGATGAGAAGAATGAGATTAATTTAGATGAGTTATTGTAGTCCAAATTCAGAATTTTCCATTTTCACTCTCAAAATAGTTAAATCAATAGTCTAAAAGTGAGGAATTTAAACACACACACACACCCACACCCACACCCACACCCACACACACACACACACACAAATATACAGTTATTGTATATATTTGTAAATGTAATATCTAAGAGTAAATGTAAAAGTGAATGTAATAAATGTAGCAGAGTAAATAAGAATTTCAGATATACATTTTGTTATCATACATTATTTGGCCAGAGATATGG
>NW_004524666.1:2078330-2079132 GCF_000260255.1 Octodon degus | reverse complement strand
TTTTTGATACTGGGTCTTGCTATGTTGTACAGGCTGGACTTGAACTCCTCACGATCCTCCTAGGTCAGCCTCTGAGTGCTAGGATTACAGGTGTGAGCCACATGGCAGGAATGGCAAGTTTTTAATACAGAATCTTGCACTGTTTATTAATAATCTTACAGTGAGGTATTCCAATATTCATAATGAATTTTTTGCTGTTACTTTTCATAGCTCATTCTGTTTTGTGCTTTACACCATGAATTATGATACATTCACATGCAAGAAAAAATTTATTTTCTAATTAACAAAGTTTTATTTCTTCGCATCTTATGTGGTTTTCTACTCAATGTCTGCATTAAAATGGCTTATGCTTCCTCTATCTGAGACTCACTATGCAAAGGAATATATTCTCCTTCCAACCCCTTATAGAATGCCTCTGGTCTTGTTTGTATTATTTCCGAAAATACATATATGTATATAAGTACTGTTCATAGAACAATAACTTTTTATTATATCCTACTGTGGTTTTAGAAGATATTATTACTATAGAATTTTATTCATCAATTGATATCTATATATTAATACATTTTATCATCTAGGTAAAACATAAAATCAAGCAAAAAAGAGATAACTATTTTAGTTGCAGATGGTTTTTGAGTAAAAATATATCATATAATTGATTTTTTCAAATATAAAAAAATAAATTGATAATTTAATAACTTCAAAATTACTTAATTCATACAGACTACATACATCTTTTAATCAACTAAGGAACAATTTTGACTTTTCATATTTATTTTATGGTCATTTTAATGCATTATTT
>NW_004524666.1:2060250-2070860 GCF_000260255.1 Octodon degus | reverse complement strand
AGATGGGTGCATGTGTGAAAAGCGATGGTGCATTTGCATGTGCTATAAGAAACTGTGTCATATCAACACAAATATTTGAGGACTAACATTGGATCTTCTAGCTTTAGATTTTAAACATATGATGCCCTTTAGTATCTCAGATATATTAATATTTATATGAGCATAAATCTGTTCATAGATCTATTAAAATCATAAAACACTGCTTTGGTCAGATAGTTATACTTTTGATTTTTGCTGCAAAAACAAGTACATCACAACCTTTTATGGCAGTTTCCAACCGACAAATATATTTCTGTCATTATGTCTAAGAGTAATGCAGGGATAAATTGTGAGGGCTGGCGTACAAGAAGGGAAGGGAGTTAGCCTCAATAGCTGCTATCAACAAGCATTCAGAAATATGAATTACTTCTTATGAATTGCCATTTAATATATCCTTAGAGACTCATACTGAAACACTGCTTATTTCTCTCATTTACTTTGTCCAACATCAATTAGGTTTCATATAGCATAAAAAACTGAATGTCACATTTGGTGTATTTCTGGATGGCTGCATTGATTTTATTTTTGGCTTGTGGATAAATTCAATTACATGCAGTATTCACAGGTTTCATAATTATAATTTTGTTGGATTTCATCACTCAATAAATACTCAATTTCCTAATCTCCTGTAAGGTCAAATGTGCCAGACTGTGCAGTAATATTTTAAAGCAGTACATGAGTAAAATGCAATATCTGATAATAGGCAAACCAAATGCTATTTTATACACAGTGTTCAGCATTCTAAAGTGTATATTAATTGCAGTGTACCATCTGCTCAAGCTCCATGGCTCTGTGGCACCAGAAACCCCCATTACTTAATTTTGAAAATAAAAGTTGTAATCTGTGCTATGATTGACTAATTGGATTTGACAATGATAAAATTTTGAGTGAATTAATTGGAGCTTGACTTTAAATTAAGATACTTCTAGTAATATTAAATGTATATTCTAGTTATATAAACACATAAATATTACAAATATAATGCAGACCTACAAAAAGATAAAATATGTTTAATGTAGTTGTAAGAATGGATAAAAGAAAGAAGAGGAGAACATGAATGAGGGAGAGGAAAGAGGTCAGAAATACAAGATAGAAGGGCTGGGGAGATAGCTCAGTAGAATAAATGCTTTCTGGCAAGTACAAGGTCCTGAGTTCAATCCCCAGAAGAGAAAAAAAAAAGAAAGAAAGAAAGAAAGAAAGAAAGAAAGAAAGAAAGAAAGAAAGAAAGAAAGAAAGAAAGAAAGAAAGATAAGCTAGACATGGAGGGGAGAGAATAATTATCACAAACATTTATACACACACATATGTAAGATCCTAAAAGGCATTATAAAACTATAATTCATCTCAAAGCATTAGTTCTAGTATATTAAACTACTGATGTTCTATGGTTTGTTGGAGTTTCAAACTTGTATCAGTGATGCTATAATTTCAAATAAATTGGAAAAGAGCATTACATTCAGTTTCCAGGGGAAACAGGAATTTTCCAGTATCTGTGGCTGGAGGCAGGATAAAAAGAAAGTTCTTAGAGACAGACAGGTATTTTAAAAACATTTATCGGCTGAGGATTTGACCTGGACAAGATCCAGGGATGAAGATGAACAGGTGATATAGTGCAATTAGAAAGCATTGTGCTATTATTTAGTAGTGGATTTCTAACACTTGGACAACTTGTTACATCCAACTGAATTAAACTAGTGTGGTACTGGGTGTGGGAGGCCCATCTGAGGGTTGTTGCCAGCAGCATAAAGGCAGAAGAGGAGACATTGTTGGAACGCTGTTAGGGATGCTGTTTGGAGAGGCCGTGGGAGCTGTTGGAAGCTGCTAGTTCTCTTGGGCTGTGGTGCTGGAAGACCTTGCCATGCTGGCTTTCTTGACGAACTTTGGAGAAGCTTGAGTGCTCATCTTGAGCATCTCTTCCTGACTCCAGAGGGGAAGGTGGTGCACTGCTGAGCCTCATGAAGAAGTTCGTTCCATTGGCTTTCCTGATGGAAGTTCAGCTTTCCTCGACACTGGAGGAGCTCAGGACATCACTGTTGCTGAGAATAGCTGTAGTACTTTTGAGGGAGCTCTGGTGCTTACTTTGAGTGTTGCTTCCTAGCTTCAGTTTAGTTCCCTTTAGCCTGCTAGCATAGACCCTTCACCCCACTGGTATAGACTTTCTAGATTCCACTACTAACCTTTGGGCCTTTCTAGCACAGATCTGTGAAGCAGACTTGAATGAGATTTTGTTGTGGGCTCTAAGACTCCAGTTGGACTTATGGAAGGCATTGTTTTGAGCTCTAAGTTTTCAACTGGACCAATGCAGGATATTAAGATCCAGGCCCTCTGGCGAATTCTTCAGTATTTAGTGTGTGGATAGATTTCCTGTACTTGTGATTCTTGGGTGATTTGTTATAAAATAATAGTATAGAACATGCCCTGTGCTATATTGCTTGCCTTACAAAAACCCCAAACCATGACATATGTCTTATGGATTATGAAAATATCAAGGGGGTATAAGATAAGTATTCACTAGTCTTGCTATTAGTTTTCTAATAAAAATGAAATGAAATGTAAAACACTAAAGGTATATATGAATTCTTCAAGAAACAATCAAGACTCTGGGTTATATTGGAATAAACCTTACTGCCACATCTTCCCTGAGAGGATTTAATGAGGGCAATGTAGCAGTCCAGGTTCCAATTGTGAAACAGACACTTCTTTCTCCCTCTAAGAAAAATATTCAAATATTTATCCCACTAGGAAAAGCATCTAGATAGGAAGATTGAGAAATGAAAATGCCTACCTTTGGTTCTAGTAATAAGAATTGTATAGAAAAGGAAAAGATAATTCACTCATTTGGGAAATTATTTTTCATTATACCAAATTAATCATGAAAAGGATTTAATTATAACTATATAACCACTAAAATAAGCACAAATGTATGAATTTTCAGGTACATACATTAAGTTGAACCTTGGCACTAGGAATCAGAGTTTTTGTCACATAGCATTTAACATATATTAGAAAATTGTGTAGTGTCAAAGGGATAGAACCACCAGCACTTAAGCAATGTTGTGAGCTAGGCAATAAAATGGTCTACTGGATGTTTTTTTCTTCATCTAATTACCACATACACTCATAGCAACTTTGAAATGAGGAAAGGAGTTTATGCTCCTTTTATTTTCTGTTTAAAATAGAATAGAAAACAAACTGAAACATAAGCCCTGTTATACATTCACAATTTTAAAGAACATCAATTATACAAGTAAAAGACAGAAAGTATTTACAGATAACAGACATCGATGATGAGAGGTCGGTAGACCCTCACAAGGCTTTGCCATGGTAGTCAGCAGAAACCATTTTATAATCACTGGTAGTAAACAGTGATGCAGAATTCTTGGCCAGATGCTTTAGGAAGTCATGCAAATAGTCCAACAATAGTGCAAGGCTCTTCTCATCAAGGGATGGATAGGCCAACATCACTCCTATTCTCACAAATAATCTCAATAGGTGTGGTGCTCCATAAACCTGGGACTTTTATCACCCTGGCATCAGGGTAAACCAAGAGGATTTCAGCATACTAGGGTCTCTCAAATTTGTAGAGCAACTAAGGGTCCAACATCACATTGAAATACTCCTTTATTGCTGCCACAACTTCATCAACTACATATTCCTTATTATCAACATTTCCCTGTGATTTCTTCCAATTGACATACTCTTCCGGATGACATCTGCATTTTTTCTTAACAGGAAGTTGAAAGATCTGCTTCTGCCTGGTCATTAAGTCCCAGTCCTCCACAATCCATGGTTTTAATTCTTCAAGAACCTTCACTTTAACTTCCATCCTATTCTTAAATTGCTTCCTCACTTTCAGTGGTGGGTCCCACCCTGGCCCTTTTCATCCGAGGGGGCTGGGTTTTTGTCACTGGTATTGCCACCATCTCCATTTCCAGGAGCCCTCTGCTTGCTCTTTCTTGTCTTCCTCACAGACCTGGAAGAGGGTTCTCCACTGAGTGACCACCCTATCTTCCTGGAAGAGCTGGCTCAAGATTCTTTGGCTGCAGACCAGCTGCCTTCTTTCTTGAAGAGGCTCCTCTCACCTTAATTCTCTGCATATTGCTTTGGGATGGCTTTTTTAAGTTGCCTTCTTCTTCACAGTGCTGTCTACAAGTTTGCCAACTCTTCTTTCCATTCAACCCTGTTTTCATTCCAACCAACAATCTTCCTTCTTTCCTTTCCAAGAACTGCTAGTAATTTCCCAAGTGGAATCTTACAGGTCTTCAGGGTGGTCTGGAAGGATGAAGTAGGAGACACAACCCAAGATTCTGTAATCAAGGACAGTTCTGCAATCAGGATCAGATCTCCTGATCCTTACTATATGCCAAACTTAGTTTTTCTGATGGAGACCTGAAATGAGAATCCAGCTATCTCCAGCAGAATGTGTGTGCACCACTGTCCCTCCAACAACCATAGTCTACTTATTTATTAATGTATTTGGTACAGGGCCTCACTCCACAGCTTGAACTAGTAGTGCCCCTCCTGTTTTCAGCCTCACCAGCACTAGGATTACAGGTGTGCTCCAACATGCCCAGTCTCTTTGGCTGCCTCAGCACACGCATGGGTGAGGTCAGTGCAACATGTGGTGTTGGGGATCTGAACCCCACTTCCTTTTCTTGCTTAAGCAGGTGCTTAGTCCGCTGAGCTATCTAGCTGACTGCAGTATATATTTTAATTTATATAAATACAATGAATATTTATCGGTAAGAAAGGAAAAATTAGCATTGCTTGCACTACAAATGTTTTCCAACAACGTATTGAGACAGCAAATAATAATAGAATAAGTGTCAAAAAAATAATAGCACTTCTCATACCTTATGCAAAAAATTATTTACTCCATGAAAGTGTTTAATAACTAGAAAGCCAAGCTTACAAATACAAAGGAAGTTCTGCTTACCAGTAAGTATGGAGACAAGAACAAATGTCACACGCTGCCTGATAGGGTTCCAAATACATTTTTGAAATTATTGTTGATAGATGCAGTATTGGCAAGGGGACATTTTTTAAGGAGAACTTAATATGTTTCTGAATCCTTCTTTCCTCTGGAAAAGAGTTTGGATGACCATTGCTTATACTTGTTTTTGAGACAGTTGTGCACCTAGCCCTCTTGGCCCCATTGATTTTTGCTTAAGATAATTAAATACAGTAATTTTGTTTCCTTCATCTTCTGAATTTCCTGTGTATTCAACATATTTTTGTGCAATTTAATACCTAAGTGAATTTTATTTCTTTCATTTCTATATTATAGGAAGACTTATCAATAACTGTAGTGACATTTTTTTTCCATTTTTCTTCCTCTTAAAATAAAATCCAGCTGCTTATTGACTTTCTAACAGTTTAAATGAATAAATAACTTTTATACTTATTAATAATATTAAGAAATACTGGTGAAGAAAAAGGAGTGTATAAATATAAACTAGCTTAAAAATGCTTATAGTTACTAAGTGACAGAATTCATGTCGAATTCAGGTCTATTTTGAAAAAGTGCATGCTGCTTGAACAATGCTAAATTTTATTTAAAAACAATCATTAATGCCAATTAAATACTTCTAGAATATGACACACAAATAACATACAAAATACACTAAGTGACATGTTTACAAACATATTAAATCACAAGTATTCACTCAATAAAAAAAGAAAATAACATACATAGAAAAATTGTACACATTAGAAGAAATTATAAAAATACATGAAATAGGGTTTAAAGTGCCTAGTTATATAATTCATACAAATAATTTTGTCTGTTGTGTACTGTGAGTATTATTGCATGAAATTCCCCTGCAATTTGCATATAAGTAATTTTAATATTTAAATTGAAGACTGGCTCTGACATTAATGATACATGATTAATGTCAATGAGAATTGGGGACTAAAACTTCTGCATCTGGTAAAAATTAAACATAGTTTTGCTGATGATTCAATTTGCCTAATCAACATCTTAATAACAGGTGAATAGATTAAGAGCAATAAGTAGGTTCAATTTCTTCTTGCTGATTGCTGTGATATTTTAAAGATCCGAATCAATAATTAAGATAATTAAGTCATTCAGTGTCAATCTTCTATGTGGAATTTTCAATTATTTCAGTAAATAGCTGGCATACATCTCTAAGACGTTTGGGTTGCTCGGTGCTGCTCTTGGCGGTATAGAGGATTAGACACAAATGGGATTAAATGATACGGTTACAACTATATCTGAGTCATAGGATTTACAAAAAGGCTTCTTGAATTTAGCTTCTAAAGACATTGATGAGATAGTGTTTAACTTGAATGCACAAACCTTCATTTATATTTCATGAAACATTTTTATTCATATTACTTCCTTCATTATCCATCATCATTCAGAGAATTACAGACAGTTGCTAGGGTACCCAGTGGTGCACTAGATCCATCTGTTCATTCATCAACCTTATGGTAGATGTGTGAAATAAAATATTTGCCCTAGGTCACAAACCAAAGCAAAAATGTAGTCAGGGAAGTTTTTCTTCAAACATAAAACAGACTTTTCATGTAAATAACTTAGTGTCCCATTTCCTTCTTTTATGTATTCAATTCCCCCTTAAAATTTGATAACATGGCTTAAACATTTATATCAAAACATGTACATTTGATAAGTAACTGAGTGTACAGTAAATTTCAAACAGCTGATTACTATAAATATAGTATTCCTAGTTTTAAAAATATGGGTTATTTATAATATAAATAATCTTTTTTATTTCAGTACTGGGGATTAAACTTGGGACTTTGCACTTGCCAGGTAGTTGCTTATGCCCAGAGCTATGCCCTGGAAATATAAAGAAACTTATACCACATACTTTTATATATGAGAATGCACAGTGTGACCACTAATTCCCATCTTGACTGCATTGAAAGCCACCTAGGTGAGTAGCAAATCCCCCTCCTTGAAGTGTCTGTGTGAGTCCTGGAGACATTTATTTTTTTTCTTTTTGTGGAGCCAGGGATGGAACTCAGGCCCTTGCACTTGCCAGGGAAGTGCTTATTCCACTGAGCCTTCTCCCCAGCCCCTAGAGACATTATTTTTGTATTATGCTGTGTCTGACCTTTCTCTCTGGCACTGTTTCCTAGGTCTACTTTCTAGCAGCAATGCAGTGAGCAGCTTTGCTCCACATGCCCTTCCGCTCTGAAGTTATATGGTCATGAGTTGAAGCTTCTTAAACTGGGAGTCAAGTGAACCTCTCTTCCTGTACCTGTGGTTATGGGTGTTCTACTTTAGGAGCAGGAAAGTTGACCAACAGGTGCACTATACACTGAATGACAGTCATGTGACCCACCTACTAGTGGTTCAGTTGGTCCTTCCTTGTAACAGAGAGCATTACATTATTTTTGCTACAAGAATCTCTTAGCATAGCTTCAAATAATCTGAAACATAAAATTTTGCATGTTAATAAGTATAAGAAAATGTTGTAATAGTATTATTTAATTAGATAAAAATAAAGGTACATATATGACAAGTAAATACATACATATATGCATACAGAACATATATATAGGACATGTACAGGACATATGCATCCTGCAGTATATTAAGAAAAAGCACATTGTCACTTCCTCAATTTGTAGTGTTATATATTGAAGTACATATCATAATACCTTTGAGATCTAGTTTCCACCCCCATTTCCTTAGTAATGTTTTATTTTTTTCATTTATTCACTATATATATGAAACACATAATGTTTAGAAGTGTATTTCTAAATATTCTGAATTCATCAATAAATGAGATAGTATCTGCCCTTAGTTTGCTATTGGGAGAGACAGATAAGGAAATTTGTAATTAAAGAACAATGTGATAAGAGCTATGACGCTCCTTAGGTTAAGAGGATGAGTCAGTTCACAGAAAGGTTTTATTATCGCTTCTCGAATCTCTAGAAAAACTTCAGAGTGAAAATGTCATCTAAGATTAGACACACAGGATAATGAGGAGTCAGGCAATGACAAAGGAAAGAGTACTTGGAAAGGCCATGAATGCCGGAAGCCCAGCAGAGAGTAAGAATATGGCATTGTTGAGGACTACATGATTGGAACTTGAGAAGAATGGGCTTCCAGCTAAGCAGAAGTGTGCAATGATTCCATGCTAGTGGTGAAGAGACGTTAGTATGTACAGTGTAAATTCAATTGAGAGACAATCACTAACTTACTCAAATGATGATGAACACAAAATAAATATCCCAAATCACATAAGTGCTGGTGGCGAGTAGGCACTCCAAAGTTAAGTTTTGGAATGCAGAAATAGTTTTTGGAAAAATAACTTATGGAAGCAACAAGGGAAAAAGAACTTACATTCACTCAATGTTTTCCTTATTTCACCAACTACCGCTCTGTGTTGGAGAAAGCCATGACAGCTAAATCAGAGACAAAGAACAGTCACTTTCTGACATTTCTAGATTCATTCTGTGACTACTAGGCAGAAATTGGAATGAGCTCATTGCAGAGAGAAAAGTTTCAGGTAAAGCATGATAAGAAAATATACCTAACTCCCTAACACAGCAGTTGGAAATCACTACACTTTTTGGATGAAGCAAAGCCATCATGGAAAGAAAGAGGACATTCTCTCCCGTTCGCTCTTGCACTCTCTCTCTCTCTCTCTCTCTCTCTCTCTCTCTCTCTCTCTCTCTGTCTCTGTCTGTGTCTCCGTCTCTGTCTCTCTGTATGTGTCTCTCTCTATCTGTGTTTATCTTTCTCCACATGAAGAGAGACAGAGAGAGAGAGAGAGAGAGAGAGAGAGAGAGAGAGAGAGAGAGAGAGAGAGAGAGTGTCTGCAGGGAGGAGAGCATGAGTGAAAAAAGAAAACCTGAACATAGACTCATCTCTAGAGAAGGTGGTGGAGAACATACTATGATACAGCCTATACTATAATACAGAAGGAATAGATGCCTACAAATATTCCTGGATACATATGAATTAACAAAGCTGAATCAAGAAAATTAAAAATTCTAAATAACCCAATTTTAATTAAAAAATTGAAGACATAATTAAACAGCTACCAAAAAGAGTCCAGGTCTTTCTAGATTCACTGCTGAATTCTGCAAGAAATTTGGGGATTTATTCCCTTTACTCTACAAACTCTTTACTGAAACCAAAAGGGAGCAGTACTCCCAAAGTCATTTCTGGAGGCCATTTAACCTACCAAAGAAAGAGAAGAACAAGCCAATCTTTCTAATGTACGTAGACAAAATAAAATCTCAGTAAGATAAAACAAAATGCAACAAATCATTAATAAGATTGTACACCACGACAAGGAATGATTCATTCTAGGGATGCAGGGATCAGTTCAACATATATAAATCAATATAAAACACCATATCAACATAGCTAAAGGTAAAGATTACATGTTCATCTTCTTTTTTTGTATTTTTAGGGAAGGGTCTACAAGATGTTCAGGGTCTCACTACTATATCGGACTCATAGTGATCGGCCTGTTTACTGTCTCCCAAGAGCTGGTATTACAGGTGCCCAGTCTCAATTGCCCTCTCAGTGCACCCTGGGGTGGAGCCAGAGCAGAAGGCCCAGGGAAAGAACCCCTGGCCCCTGTGCCTGCTTGTAGGAGCTTTAATCTACTGAGCTATTTAGCCAGCCCACATGTTCATTTTAATAGATGCAGAAAAAACATTTGATGAAGTCCAGCATCCTCTAATTAGATATACACTTCTAATGCATGTATAGGGTAAAATCAATAATGCATACAGTGCACCCATTATCTAATCAAGTTCTGAAAGCCCTAATTCTGAGAAGATGAAAGATTTGGGGAATATCCTAGTTGTAAATCACAAGATTCTACCTTAAGACACACATGCATCTCTTTATGAAGAATGCATTTATTCCATTTCAAAGAGTTCACAAAGTTTGAATGGTTCAAGTATTGTTGAAAGCTGAAGTCCAAAGTCACTTCTGAAACTCAAGACAAACTGTCAGCTGAGACCCCAGGAAACAGCAACTAAAGCTAAACATTGAGAACATACAATGTCAAATAACATTCTCATTCCAAGGGGAGAAATAAAAAGATAGAAAGGAATGGGGTCAGGATAAGACTGAAACCTGTGAAGGAAACATTGAAACTTGGCCAGCACAGGGAGCTGCTGAAGTGATTTGTGAACTGCTGAAACCTTGGGTGGCCCCACCTCTGTGGCTGTGCTTGCTGTAACTTTCAAGGCCCCTCTCATGGAGTGGTTGTGATCATTCACTGCCTGTGGCCTTCCTCAGCAGATATTCTGTTTCAGGCATCTCCAAATTTCTGGGATTTCCAATGTACTTTTGGCTTCACTTACAGAGCTCCATGTACCACATAGCCTGATCACTTTGCTCTTTTCTGAAATCTGAGTAGATATTTCCCTGATTCTACAAATCTGGCATTCTGCTACCTGTAAAATAACCAATGTATGGGTGATGCTAAGGTGTGCTTCTAGCAGAGGGTATCCAGATCCATATATACCACGATTGCAAAGGCCTTTGTGTACCTGGAAGACTAAAGTCTGGAAAACTCGTTCCTGGATGGCCCTGAACCAATTCAGCTTTT
>NW_004524666.1:2050387-2059144 GCF_000260255.1 Octodon degus | reverse complement strand
TGTATATATTTATTTCTTGCTACTTTTTCCTCCATAACCCTATTGAGAATTAACTTTCAAAGAAGTAATGATAAATTTTCCCACAGGTTTAAACTTATGCAAAAGTATGAACTTTGATTTCTAACTTACCCTGTGAACAACACTAACTCAAGAGGGTTTGTAGACATTGATGTAAAGTCTAAAACTAGGGAAAAGATAATACCAATTTCACATTAACTTTCTGGGAATATCGAAGAAGGTGGACTACTGCACAAATGATTCCCTGAGAACAACATTACTCTGAAGCTAAAACTGAAGACATCACAGAAATAAATACTAAGTGGAATATCCTATGTGAAGATAGATACAAAAAAAAATTAAAACCCTACAATTCAAATCTAATTTTTATACATTCATAATCATATATCATGGTAAATGGACTTTATCCCAATGTAATGCTGGGATTAAAAGTAATTGTAATTGATCATAACTGCTCATAAACTCAATGTTAGAAATACCATATGATATCTAGATTAGGGCGAGTCATGCATACACGCACATCTGGTTCTCGCCCTTTAATTTCTGGTACTGCCACTCTGTTCTACTCTCTAGCCATGACGAGGCCAGCTTGACGTTCCTGCCTTGGAGACAGCTGACCTTGGACAACATCTCCTAAAATGAGGAGGCAAATTAAATCTCTCTTCCTTTAAATTGTGGGAATTGTATTTTGTGCCCCAGCAATGAGAAGTTGGGCTGTGTGGTGATGCATACACGCTGTAACCCAGCACGCAGGTTGCTGAAAAAAGAGGATAGCCCCAATTTTGAAGCCGATGTGGGATATGTAGTGAGTTCAGTACCATCCTGAACTTCATAGCGCAATCTGTTCTCTGACAAAATAAAACAAAACAGAGTGGAAGAACAAAAAAGACATACAATGCCAGAAGTGCAGCTGCTTCTGAAGATATATTGAATACATTCTGTAGAAGTATTTTGGAACTGGCTTGTGAAGTAAATTTGGAAAGTTTTGTTAATAGCTAGAAGAATATAAAATTCTGTTTGCAGAGTGTGCGAGTGGTTCTGATTCAAACTAAGGGGACCAGAATGTTGATTTTAAAAAAAGTGGACAGTAAATCCAAGCTTGAAGATTTCAGTTAGAAAAAATGACTTACATAGCAACTAGAAGAGAGACACCTTCTGATATTCACTCTGATGCTATATTTGTCTGTATTTGGTCATTTCCTAAGAGGTGCAGGAAACCAAAGCACTGGACTAATTAATCTGGTAGTAAGAATTTCAAAACAGCCTAAAATTCAAACTACAGCATTGGTACTGCTGAACAGTTTCAGCCAGATTTATAGTAAGAATCAATGGCAAAAAGATAGAGCAGAATAATTTGAAATAAATTAAATATGAGGCCAAAAAAATTATTGCATAGTTTGGTCAAAGGTAGTAGGGTTGCTAAACTGATCAGCACCATTAAAAAGAAACTATTCTATATAAGAACAAGAAAAAGAACTTCTAGAGAGCAACCAAGGAATCTGGAAGATCTCACTGGTCTGAAGATCAAGGATCCAAATATTTCAGGCTATCACTGGAGAAGAAACACTTCAGGATCCTTGTTCCAAAAAGGTTTCCTGGAGAATTGATACTCCAGGCTTAATGTCACTGAGTTCAGCCATTCAGTCACTTGTGTCACTTCAGTGAAGGTCCATGAGGACCTGAGTGCTGCTTCCACTGGCAGCAGAACTTAGCATCATCTATGTAGTGTTGGATCTAGCACCATGCACAATTCAAGAGTAGTGAGGTTAGAAAACAAAAACAAACACTGGTATTCCTAGCTGTGCACACCTGTGGGGAGGTGGGGACACTATGATTGATCATTAGTGCATTTTACTCGCTAAGTGCCATGTCTGTACCACACATGATTTTATTTCCATGGCCCATGAATGTCAGGCTTCACAGAAGGAGTCTACACTGCTGGATTCCATGACAATGCTCCTTTGTCACCTCTGTGGCCTGGCTGAGCAGCCCAACAGAGGCATGCAATGATGTAGACCTGGTGGGGTGCACTCCTGCTTGTCCTCGTCCCTGTGTAGCCTAGGGATTGTAGGCTGGAAAGCCTGTTGTGAATTTTCAAATAGTGTGATGGGTGTGAGCACTTGTGCTGCTCCAGCTGCCAGGCAGGAAAGGTGCTGTCCTTCACAATGCAGTCTGACGGTCACCACACCTGTTGCTCAGGTAGCCATTCTTTGTTTTAGGAAATTTCTTTTAATTTACTTTGCTGGGAGTTTTAATCAAGATTGGATGTTGGGTTTCAAAGTAAGGTATCAAAGACTCAACATGGAGCACCTGAGAGAACATTTTGTTAATCTATAGGAATGAAGTCAAAGGTGATACAAAGAACCCAGGAAGGTAGGGATTCCAAGAACATGGAACAGCTCTCAAAGAAATGCAAGCAGAACAAGCAGAGCCAGCTGAAGATATAAGCCCTGTGATCTCAACAAAAATTCCATAATAATGGGCCATCCAAACACTCAGGAACACATATCTCAGCACTATATTCCCTGGAATTAATTATTTTTGTGCTACTGGATTTCAGTATTGTTTTGTTTTCGTGTGTGTGTGTGTGTGTGTGTGTGTGTGTGTGTGTGTGTTTCCTCTTTCCTTTTGCAATTGCAGAGATTATCCTGTGTTTTGCATTTTAAGATTTTTGAAACTTGTTTCCAGTTTTATAGAGGTTCACAGATAAAGAGTTTTCCTTGTGTGTCTGAAGAGACGTTGATCAATTAAAAGAAGCAGGATCTGTTGAAACACCAGGGAAGGGATTATTGTACTTTCTGTTTTATGCAAGAGTGTTGTAATATGTCAAGCCAAATTTTTGATTTATTATTGTGTTTATTTGGAAATTAGGTGTTTTTGAAGGCAATGTGCTAGGTTGTCAAGTAGATAAAGGTTAGCATGTTGTGGTTAAACTTGACTGTGAAGCAGATAGACTTGGGCAGCCCTGAGGAGGTGAGCAAAACACACTTCTGGGTATGTGTGTGTGAATAATGGAAGAGTGACCCGGAGTGCTGTGTGAGGTCCTTACTTTCCTGCTGCTGGTCGCCTGTTGTGCTTTCTGACGCTAGCATACAGTGGTTTCTCAGTTGCTGTTATCTATAACTATCAATAAGAAAGTCAGAGCCCTAAAACGTACAATTCTACACAATCTTCAAGTGCTTTTCTTCCTTCATTAGGAGACTTGTATTTAAACAAGGCCCTGAAAAATCCAACTTGTTTAATTATAAGAAGCAATGAAGACAAATAAGAAAATATTTTTAAAACAGTTATACCGAGATATGAACAAAGTTATCATAGAAATAAAGCTAAGGAATAGGTAAGATTTTAATAACATCATGAAAAATAAATACCCAATAAAAGAATTTCAACTCAGGAGCAAAATATGACAGCCACATACATAGATATCATGAATGCAAACAAACATTTGCAATTTTTAAATTTATTGTTTTACTTTTTTTGAGAAATAAATATGAATGAGATAGTTTCACAGCTGATTAATAGGACAGTTTCAATAATAAATACAATGTACATTGTTATCTTCTTAGTGGTTATCCATAGTATAAGAAGCAGACAGGATATCCTGTCCAAACACTATTAGTACACCTCTTTCTTATCATTGAATTAAGCGAAAGTAGCTGTATATTTATCCTATTTTATATATATAAATACAAAATGATCTTTCCTTTGTATCCTTTTTTTAATTGTCTTGTCAGAGGTGGATATTCTATTGGCATCTAAATACTATAGGTGTTTGAATTCAGCTAAACAGTCTAACACTGTCTAGCAGTCTATAATATTAGTGGGTTGTCCTCAGAAGTTATTGACTTGAGCCTTTTACAGCTCACCGTATTATTATGACTTTACTTTATATACCTCGTTTTTATACCTTTCTGCTGGATGTTCAAGATCAAGATAAAGCAAGACCTATATGACAAGAAATGTAACTTTTGTATCTGATAAGGTCAGCCAAATACTCTGAGGGTTTATTCTGTAAACCTGTACTGCATTTTGTAGATCCTTTGTCGGTGTCAACCATGAGGATGAGTCACGGCCATTGCTTGACCAATTCGCTCTCTGTGAAAGCCTGAGAAAATGTTTTTTTCTTTCCATGTGATTCTCCCCAGGCACACTATACATCATCGAGCACATTACTCTGTGGCTCCATAATCTGTTTGATCAGAAAATTTGGAGCCCAATTGAGTTACATGTTGTTACAGTACAGGTTCTCCTATGTCTCGAGAAAAGGAAGAGCTGTAAGATCAGCCAACATTTTGGCCCTAGCCTTTCAATGTCAGTGAAGACTTGAAACATTTACAATTTAAATGCAGGACCTCGGGTTTTTACATAACAACTTCTGTATTCCTGCTCCAATTTTACTTCCACGCCAGTGTAAAGTACAGAACCATGCAAATTCCTTACAAAAAACTCAGAGAAGTCAAAACACAACCACCAAACCTGACATTTTCAGCAACAGGCTGGATATATATGAAACTTTTTACATAAGAAAATATTTGCATTTGAAATAAATGTAAAAAAGTGGGATAAATGCTGATAATTAAGAAAAATACAATTAAAAGTAGGAAAAGATGGAGGAAAGTTGAAAATATTTACTAATTTCCTGCTCTACAAAAGTTAGAAATCTGAGTTATTATTTATTTATTTATTTATAAATCTATTTGGTTGTTACAGGTTCTCACTACACAGTTCAGACTCATTGTGATCCTCCTGTTTTTAGCCTCCCCAGCACTGGGATTACAGTTGTGCACCACTACGTCTGGACTCTGACCCTAGCCTTTCAAGGTCAGTGAAGACTTGAAACATTTGCAATTTAAATGCAGAACCTCGAGGTGCTCTGAGAGTGGAGCTGGCATGGCATGTGGTTCCTGGATCCAACCTCCGTCCCTGAGTTGCTTAAGCTTGCCTAAGCAGGTGCTTTAATCAGCTGAGCTATCTTGCCAGCCCTGAGCTAATATTTAAATGAATAAATAAAAAAAATTAGAATAATGTGTTTGAGTGGAAACAGAAACATTATAAAACAGTGCCATGAATATTTTAAATTTGTGAAATTTATCACAGGATGAGCATGGAAAAAAGGAATAGTCCCAGATTTATATGATAACTATTTACTGAGGTTAAAGGAGAATTCAAACATGCTACCTGACAAGTGGCCTTAGAAACTGTTGAGCAAAAGTTAGGGCTTTCTTACCATAAATAGCAAACTACTCAAAAAGCAAAGAAAATAAGGCTTGTAATAAAATACTTCATCTGCATACAAAAACAAATCATTATAAAAATCGCAGAAAAGAAACGTAATGAACATCATTTATTCAATTATTTTAAATAAACTTAATCTATAGAAACCACGTTAAGGTATAATGAAAAACCATATCATATTGGACACGGAGGCGCACACCTGCAATCCAAGTACTGAGGACTGAAGTAGCAAGGTCGTGAAGAGTTCAAAGCCAGGCTGGACTGCAAAGTGATTTTAAGGCCAACCTGAACTGTAAAGCGAGACCCAGTCTTGAAAAGAAATAGATAAGTAAATAAAACTAGCAGAGGTTTCTGTTACTAGAATTGACAAAACTTATGTTAGACAAGTATGAATCAATTAAAAACATGAAATTTAAGATCATGATAGTAGAAATTTTCATTCTTGCCAAACTAAATGTGAGAAATACAAGCAGTAGTGTGAACTAACTAAATAAAATAATTACAGACAGTTGAACTTGCTTAGTATACCATATACAGTTTCTACAATTTCCATTCAATTTTATCTAAGGTTTAATTTTGATCCAAGTATTGTGCTATTAATAATATAGGTATTATATAATATAATATGATATGATATGATATGATATGATATGATATAATATATTAAACAATACTGTGCCAGCCAGATAGGTCAGTGGAATAATGTGCCTGTTAGGTAGATAGAGGAACCAGGTTTCTATCCTGAGAAGGTGATTGAGACTGTGTGTGGTGGCCCTACCTGTAATCCCAGAACTTGGGAGTCTGAAAACAGGAGAATGACTGCAAGTTTGATCTGTGAAGTGAGATTCTGTAGACTCTATACTAAATACAAAAATAAAAATAAAAAAAGAAAAGCAATACTTGCGACCAGCACATTTTAAGTAAAACTTATATCTTACATGACACATTTAATGAGCTCAAATTCATAGTACTCTTTTGATATTGAAGCAATATTCAGGTAGTATGCCTATCATAATCTGCAAAAGACTACTGACATAAATATTTTAAATTCTGGGAATCATTTTATGCAATGACAATATCAAATGATGTGAATTATAAGTTACTCTAGAGTTAAGAATATTTTCTACATAGTACTAATTATTGAGATAGTCAAAGAGATAAGCTAATGAAAACTAAATTGGAATTACACTACATATGCTGCTCTATCTTATTTAACTTGGTTGTGTGTTACAATGAGTATTGTGAGAATTGATTTATTTTGATATTCTTTTGCATCTTTAAAATAGAATTTTTAATTAGGTGAATCTGATATATTAGTAATACAACCGTTTTATTCTCACAAATAAAACTGAATATGCATAAAAGAAACAATTTTATAAATTAAACAAAAGTGTTGTTGATCTGTGAGATATTTTAATTAAAAATGTCATCACTGCATTGAATATATATAAATAATGAAGGGTGTGAATGTTCATAATTCTACTTGATCTTCCTGAGCTAATGTATATTGCATTTTGCTGAAGATAATCAGTAAGGGAAAATTTTACCTTGAAAATTAAATAATCATAAGTGAAAAATTTACCTTGAAAATTAAACTCACTTCAAGTTTTATAAATTAGTATACAATTTGCTGAATTACAAATTTTATATAGAATATGTTTACTTGTCAGGAAGAAGCTATAAGTATCAAATTGAATAATGTGTAGCAAACATTTATTTGACTTGGTTACACTAAAGTTATACATGAAGGTTTTACACAAGAACAATACTCCTATGAATTTATCAAAGCAGTTGTCACTTAAATATATTTCTGTATCAATAGATATTTTATTTTTATTGAGCTATCATAAGATGCTTAATTCATTTTAGCAAAATTTTATTGTTACATTTTATTTTCCTCCTAATTTTTATTGTAACATTTTATTTAACTGGCTAATCAAACCATAGTTTTCATTTACTTGTTATAATTTTAGCTTCAGTGATATACACTTATCAATTTTCTCTTGTATGTTGATGTTATTTAAAGTCAATCAGTTAACTGCTTGCGATTTCTGCATTTTCATTTCTTCAGTTATGGTCTGAAATCTCCATTTCTTTTTCTTTTTTAAGACAGTACAAATTAGAATTAAAACAAAAAATTGCAAGCGATACAAATGTTTACTTAACAAAGTAATATAAATTTCAGTGGGCTGGGGAGATAGTTCAGTTGAATAAATGCTTGCCTCATAAGTACAAGGGCCTGAGTTCAATCTCCAGCTCCAAAAAATAAAAATAAAAAAATCATAGTATTTTTTGTAATACACAGTGTTATCTTCCAACTAGTTATTCATATTACCAGATACATGCAAGTAAAATTAGAAGGGAAACTAAAAATGAAAGAAACATATAAAAATTAAGAAGAGAAAAATATAAACAATTGAAAAAAGATGAAACAAATTAAAACATTAACTTCTTTCCATAATCAGAAGAAATACACTGTACATTTGTAAAAAAAAAAAGGATTCTGCTTACATACATAGATATATCTCTTTCCCCTACTCTCTCTCTTGTCCTTCTCCTCAATTCACTGTTTCCTTTTGAATAAGTTCATTCCCTTTTACCAGTGTCTATTATCCACTTCGTATTCCATTTTTCCCTCTCAGATTCTCACAATAAGGAGACAATATAATGTTGGCACTTATGGGTCTGACTTATTTTACTTAAAAGCATGTTCTCTAGTTGCATCCATTTACCAACAAGACTCAAATTATCCTGTTTTATAGCTGAATAATACTTCATAGTGTAAAAATGCCACATCTTCCTTATCCATTCTTCAGTTGATGGGCATCTGGGTTGTTTCCGGGATTTAGCAGTGACAAATTGTGCTGCTATAAACATAGGTGCACATATATCGCCATGGTATTAGGATTTTAGTTCTTCTGGAAAAATGCCCATGAGGGGAATAGCTGGCTTAAATGGGATCTCCAATCCTAATCCAATCCTAGAAAATCTCTGCCCTGATTTCCATATTGTTTGTACCAGTCTGCACTCCCACCAACAGTACAGCAGGGTTCCTTTTCCTCCACAGCCTCTCTAGCTCTTGGTATTGACTAAAATACTTAGTAATCAGTCTCACAAAGGACATAAAAGATTTATACAATGAAAATTATGGTACTCTGAGAAAAGAGATTGAAGAGGATTTGAGAAAATGGAAAATATTCTATGCTCCTGGATAAGAAGAGCCAACATTGTGAGAATGGCCACACACTCAAAGCTGCTATGCAGACGCAATGCAATCTCTATTAAAATAGCCTCAGTATACCTCACAGATCTAGAGAAAACTTTTCTCAAATTCACTTGGAGGCAGAAGGGAAACAAAAGAAAGGCAGGAAATATCCCAATCCCTGAACTGAAATTATACTATAAAGCTACTGTGAGGATAAGTTGCTAATTGTTCATCTTGATATGTTGTAAGCCTTGATCAGTTACTAAATTTATTAATGCACCTGGGAAATCTATTAATGT
>NW_004524666.1:2038135-2048602 GCF_000260255.1 Octodon degus | reverse complement strand
AAAAGCAGAAAACACTAAAAATTCTACATTTAAAACAAATGTTGGCTATTCTTTTTTCATGTTCTTTTTTGCTATTCTTTAAATATTTGGATTTGCTAAGGTAGATCTAGTTATTTGATTCCTGGATATACAAGTAATTAAGAATCCCCTTTTATGATAGAACAGAAAGACATGGTCCATTAATGAGTTCTCATTTGTCATGTAACATATATAGATTAATGATATCACTACAAGGATTTTCAAATAATAACTCAGGATGATGAAAAAACATAACATTGAAATATATATCATTTATACAGGAAAATGCAATATAAAGACTATTGAAAGGGTAATTTAAATTTAGAGTTTCAATTATTTTCAAAACTTTTTTTATTTTAGGGAAGGGTCTACAGGATATTCAGGGTCTCACTACTAGATCGGACTCATAGTGATTCCCTTGTTTACAGCCTCCCAAGTGCTGGGATCACAGGCTTGTACCACCATGCCCAGTCTCAATTGCTGTCTCAGAGTGCCCCGGGGGGAGGGCTGGCACAATAGGGCTTGGGGATCAAATCCCCATCTGCTGGGCTATTTGGCTGGCCCCTTTTTTCCCCCAATACTTATTTGTGCACACTATTCCTCTTGTTCAACCAGTTGCACTATTTTCTTCACTATCTTTAAAACAGTATCACAAACAATTCTCTCTCTCTCTCTCTCTCTCTCTCTCTCTCTCTCTCTCTCTCTCTCTCTCTCTGTCTCATCTCTCTTCCTCCCTTTTGTGTTCCTGTCAATCAATTTTATGGAAGAAAACATTTCCATAGATGAAGCAGTTTTTGTTGCATACATTAAACTTAGACTCAAGTAATTTAATGATAAATAAAACCGAGAAGTGATATTTAAAGCATATTTCAATTTCTCACACTATACTTAAATACAATAGCAAGATATTGACTCTACTTAATGTAAGTATTGAGATTTTTAGAAGATTTTAATAGTACTCTAGCTCGTTTTGATGAACTCTACTTCCCTTATCTAATATATCACGTACAGGTATTGTTCATTTAAAGCTTATTGAACTGTGTGTCATGTTATTCTTCCTTTCCCAGAATGTCAACCCGCATACATTATTCACATGAAGCTGAGTGAACTTTAAATAGGTAGATTATACCGGAGGGAAATGAGAAAGCCATCATTCTCAGTTTTACCCCATACTGTTATAAAAGGTTACATAGAAGGTGATCTTTCTTTTTCCTGCTTCTTTTTAGCTTCACCTTCCTTCTTGTATTCTCTTTTTGACTCTCTTTCTCATTCCTTTTCATCCTCTATATCATCCACATAACTCTGCTAGTTTTCTATATTGTGTGAAGCCACAGGCAGAGTTATTTTAAATGATTTATCTTCATGTTTTGAGCTAGACCTTTAAATAACTTATGATGAATAAGAGATTGTACACCATATGATTCCGTTCTGTTCCTTGTACAAGGTCTGAGTGACATGAATTAAAGTCAGTAAAAATGATAGTATTTGCCTGAAGAATTTTAACACAAAGTTTGAGGATAGTATCAATAAATTACTCAACAATGTCAATTACAAAGAAAATGTTAATAGGGTTTTTTTTTATCAAAGAGCAAACTACACAATTATACATAATGTTTCTTGACACTTATATCCTTATTTATGAGCAATAGATTTCACTATTCTTTCCCAAGTTTAAGAAATTCTTGGAGCCAGGGATATGGCTCAATGGAATAAGTGCTTCCCTGGCAAGCACAAGGTCTGAGTTCAATCCCTGGTTCCTCCAAAAAAAAAAGAAATTCTGACAAAAAAAAAAAAAAAAAAAAAAAAAAAAAAAAAAAGATATAAATGAAGGACCATTTTGCATCTGTGCATACAAAGTAGGATAGATATACAACTACTTTCTCTTGATCCAATGAGAAGAAATATTTGTATTAATACTGTTTGCACAGGATATCATGTCTGCATCTTGTACTATGAATAACCACTACGAAGACAACAATATGCAATTTATTAATTATTGAAACTGTCCTACTAACCTGTTTTGAAACTGACTCATTGCTATTTGTTTCTCAATAAAATTAATAATAAAAAAGTAAATAAACATACAGTAAACAATGTGAAAGGGAAAGATATTGTTTAGAAAGGAAAGAACAACTGGAATGGGGAAAAGGAAACAAGAGGAAAGATAAACAAATATATTAGATAAAATAATTGCGCTACTCGTGTCTATCAGATCAGTGAAAGGAACAGTTAATCATTATATTGTCTGATCACTCTTCTATGCCAATATCTGGTAATCTGAGCAATTACTTTGATGATAACAATATGCAATATAATAAGTTTTGCTTTGAGGTTTTGTATTTTTTATATTTTATTCTCTTTAAAATAAAAATGTCTAATTTTAAAAATAACAGGCTTTCATATTAGATGATTAATATATGGTTACGCAGGAAGGGGCAACATAAAAACTCACTATTATTTAAACATCATTTGGGACTTAGGAGAAAATAAGCAAACTGAAGTTTAGTGAAATATGTCTATGTATTTATATGTTAAATTTTAGTCATAAATGTAAAATATAGCAATACATTACAAGTGCTTACAAATTATTAAGTATAATGAAAGAACAGTATGACCAGCTGTCACTACATTTATTTATCCTTAATAACCTTTAGTATGCTTCACGACTGTTTTTAGTGGAAATATAATAAGGAAATAAAAAGACCAGAAATTCGTTTATTCTTCTTGAATCTTTGTATTATAGGAAGGCATTGAAAATCAGAGGGTGGTGAATGAAGACAGGAGACAGGAAAAGGAATGTTGTGGGACTGTCCTGCTTCAAGGTTGTATATGGTTAGATTTTTGGACTTATGTGTAAATATAAGAATTATATAATTCTTTATGCCTATTTTTAAATATATTCTAATTTTTAAATGTTTTTCATCATATTCTGTAGGGACTTAAAGTTCAACATATCAATACTTGATGAAAAATACCTGTTCCATGTTATGCCTAAGATGTTTGATATTCAGACGGATAGTGAGGTTAAGTTTAACAGCCTAGGTTGTATGGTAATAACAATAAGGTTCTCTTCTGGAGGGTTAACAACCAAATTTGCAGACCAAATTAGAGAAAAAGAAGGGTCACAAGGAAAGCCAATATTTTGGCCCTAGCCTTCCAAGGTCAATTAAGACTCAGGACATATGAGAACTTGTACTGTAATATCATATAACTCAGTAGTGTCCCAAATTTTCTGATCAAGGAGATTATAGGGCCAAAGAGGAAAGTGATCGATGATGTAGAGTGTGCCTAAGGAGAGTCACTTGGAGAGAAAACATTCTTTCAGGGTTTCACAGAGAGCACATTGGCCAAGCAATGGCCGTGACTCATCCACATGGCTGACCCTGACAAAGGTACTACAATCTGAGGTACAGGATCTCAGGATAAATCGTGAGGAAATTTCACTGACTTTATCAGACCCAAAAGCTACAACTCCTGTTGAATAGGTCTTGCTCTATCTTGGTCTTAACCATCCAGCAGAAAAGTATAAAAACGAAGTATAAGAAGTTAAGCCATGGGGCTGGAGAGATGGCTCAGTGGTCTAAAGCACCTACTTAGAACAAGCTTAGCAAAAAGCATCAGGGACCGCGGTTCAATCCCCCAGCACCACATGCCAGCCAACCCCGCCCCCTGGTGGGCTGAGCTGGCCTCTCTCTCTCTCTCTCAAATAAATAAATAAATAAATAAAAATTTAAAAAAAAAAAAAAAGAAGTTAAGCCATGCTGTTATGTTGAGCTGTAGGGGACTCGGGTCAACAATTTTTGACATTGCCAGTGAAGTGGAAGACCGAATACTATTAGGAACTACTGGACTCTTTTAGAATATTTTTCTGAATTAACATACCTGCAATATACATATAACAGAGCTAAACAAAAAAAGGATATACAGATGAATGTCCATTTAGTATCTGTGTATTCAAAATGGTTAGGATAGATATATAGTTACACTCTCTTAATGAACAAAGGGATTTGTTCTAATAGTGTTTGTAAATAGGATATCACGTCCTCATCTTTTACAGCAATTAACCACTAGGAAGAATGTATGCAATATGTGAATTATTGAAACTGTCCTACCAATTTGGTTTGAAACTGTCTCATTGCTATTTGTTTCTCAATAAAATCATGGGGGGAAAAAGAAAATCAGTGGGTAGAACAAAAGCTTAGTGTTATTATAAATAAAAGTTTTCATTAAGTCGCATTCATAGGGGTAAGATCTAACAAACTGTAAAACTTAATTGCATTCTTGACATAAGGAAATATTGCCAATCCTGTATTTTTCTACATGGAGGAAGTAGGAGAGCGAATATAAGTGTGTCTATTTTCCTTTCCCTTAGTTTGCTTGAAAATGCACTGTCTACAATTCCTCTTACATGCTCCCCTGTTCAGGCATTAATATTTCTCATCTTTTCATTTGAAACTTATTAAAGACAACTGTTGGCTTCTGATTTGCCAAAATCCCTTCAAGTATTGAGTCTAGGATAAAATATTTTAGACCTTTTCAAACTTTTGAACTCTTGTCGAAAATGTCTAGGTAATGAGTGACACTTTGCCTTAGATATCGCATCATTTTCTTCATTTTGTAAGGTATCACTGAAATGACTTAAAAGCTAAGTCCTTCACCTGCAATTCTGCACTTACATGTTCACCATGATGCTCTGAACCATCAAAGACAGACTAAACAATAAGACTCCAGTGATATAAAAATCAACTAAATACTTACACACATATGAACATGTCTGCAAGAGAATATGCACCTCTCAGTGGAGAAAAATACAAAGTAACTTACATAAATTTTCCTATTTCTCATGGATGGATTAGGAATTAAGGCTGCCTTGTGAAAGTCAATGTATTTGGAAAAGTGAAAGTAATTTTGAAGGAAAGGAAGCTCACAAACACTACCTTGCCAGATAATCAAGGTAAATATCAAGTAGTAAAGCCAATAGATAATTTATTCCCCTGATAGTATGTAATGAAGGATACATTAACTCTATGGTCTCCCTCTCAAAGGAACATACTGCAGTCTAATTAGAAAGAAACACTCATATAGATATCACTTAGGATGCAGTACATGAAGCATCTGGCCAGTATTCCACAAAACTAACAAGTTCGTCCGTGACAAGAGCTATCTCACAAACTGGCATAGTGAAGAAGAACTTGGAGAGGCATGATGAACAATGGTGTGATAATTTGATAGAATAATAGAAGAGCGAGAAAGTAATGTCAGAAGCTAAGGAAGTCAAAGAAAGGTGTGGGCCTTAGTGAATAATCCACTGAGAAATACAGTTCCTAAAATTGGGAGGAATGAAAGATAATATTAATAAAAATTCTTAGACACTAGTGCACATATCATTCAGTGGAGATTATGATGAAAAGATAATACAGACTTTATTGCAACTAAAGAAATAGCAACTCACAATAGCAACTCAGAAAAGCAAAACAAACTAGAAATGAAGAGAGAAATCATCAACACACCTATACATAATGACATCAGAATATTCCAAGCCTGCATTTGCAACATAGTCCACTGGCTCCCAATAATAAGTAAAAAAAAAGTGTACAGACAAATAATTCAATAAAATTTCAGAAAACCATAAGATGAATTAGAGATCACACAATTTCTTTTTTTGGTGGAACTGGGGATTGAATTTAGGTCCTTGTCCTTGCCAGAGAAGTGCTAATTTCAATAAGGAAAAATAAAAGTAAAAGATCATTCCTAAATAAATCAGTCATATAGTTATTGGACATCTAAGGGCCAGGATTAAAGGCTCAAGGTGATTTAGAAGCATTGTAAAAATGCTGGCAACAAAAGCAATAAAAAAGTACATGTCAGGCCTGGTATGTAAACGTGTAATTTCAGCACTTGGGGTGGTTGGGGAGGAGAAATCTGAATGAATGGGGCCTTGGCAAACTAGCTAATTGATGAAACACTGTCTCAAAATTTAAAAAAGAGAAATTTTTGCTGCTATAGCTCAGTGTAAAATCTCTGAGTTCTGTCTCTAATACCACAACACACACACACACACACACACACACACACACACACACGCACACACACACACACAAAGATCAAGTGGAGACAGACGAGAGGAAAATGGGATTTATAAAACAAATTGTAATGTGATGTGCTTTGCTGATAGACTGAGTCCTTAAAAGCAATATGATCTCAGTTGTACTAAAAATATGTAGAAAAGTATATATCTGTATAAGTGGGTCTATGGGTGGGAGAAGAAAAAGTAGGGGAAGGAAAAGTGGATTAAAAAGAATTAAGGTACGCCAGGGGTGTGTACCAACTCCCTATGATGAATGCAACTCAGGATTATAAATATATAGTGAAATAAATCAGACACACAAGCTTAAATATAACATGGTTTCTCTTGTCTGAGAAACCCAAATTATAAAACATCAAAACACAGAAGTAAATAATAAAATATAGAGACATAGATAGTTCTAGTGGAAAGGGCATCAAGGCATGAGGGAGGCTTGAAAGGGTGCAGTAGAAGAGATGGACATAGGGATGGAACTGTGTTCCTACATGTTCCAGCTCCATGGTAAATATCATGTACTACACACATGTGCTGACAAATGATACCTGAAAGTATCCAGAAAATAAAATTAAGTGGCTGCCTATGGAAACAATGTGCATATGTGTAAGCAATAAAATAAGACTTTTATAAAAAACCATATTAAATTATAAAACAAGGTTATAGTCTAATGCTTTGTATCAAAAGGGAAGTGCTAACATTCCATGATAGGCTGGAAATACGTTTTGTTTGCTTAGGGTTTGAGGCAGATGTTTGCATTCCTCTGAGGAGTGAGTGAAATAAAGAGAGATCAATTCCTCTTATCCTGTGGGTATAGCTTTTTGCTACTCTCCCTTTGTAGGGCGGGCTGCTGCATGACTATATCCCAGCAGTTCTGACACTTGACTTCAGCCAGTTAAGTCCTACACACCCTTTAACACTAAGTCTCAAATCTTCCTGTACCAACAAGGACCTTTGGGATAAAACTGGCTCCATATTTACCTCTTTTATAGGTTATTAATTAGAGCCAGGAGGCCTTCTCTTTTTCCATTTATTTGATACAACTGAGGAATTTTAAATGACATTTTACTCAGCATTTTTACCTTTTTATGTGGTTGATTGTGTCATATAACTTGGTCAGTAGTAGCAGCTGAAATCAATCTAATCTACAAAGGTAAACAATTATTCCCATATATTAAATATGTAAACATTTTGGAGAAATTATAAGTGCATGCCTGGCACAGTGATATCAGGCCTGCTTCACCTCCTCAATCAGCAGCTCTATTATTATACTTACATTCTTGGAGCTTATGTGGGCTATATAGTCAATTAGAACCACGTTCATACATTTCACATACATAGTGTTTGGAATTATACTTGCTGCATAATATGTTTAAAGTGTCAGGCTGTTTATTGGTACATGATTGTTATTTCATATTAAAGTATTTCTATATAAAAGACAGTCTAGTCTTTCGTGTTATTTCTAGATAAACTTCCAAAATATGTCTTCCCTCTGCATAAATATGCCAATGGAATAAATTCAGAATACCAATAATTATTCCAATTTTGTAAAACAATACATGGGAAAGAAGATAAGTATAATTTAAAAGTAGTGATAAAATTAGCATCAGTCAGAGGAAGTTGACAGAATTTTTATTGCGTACAACTTCTCTGAACAAAATCCATGATGAATTTTATTTTTAGAATGAGGGGGATATAGGCAGTTTGAAAGGGTGATGAACACAGAGGTAAATTTGAGGAAATTAATAGTTATGAAAGACTTACCGGTGACATTTATAGCAAGACTGTAGAGTAGGGAATTGTAATGAACCCAATTCATAGATGACAGCTACCGCATTGAGAAAAGTATTAAGTCTATAGGAGTCTGTCTCTTCCAAGTTGTAAATTCACCTTGTCTTCCATCTTGTCTCCTTGAAGGCATGGCCTTGTCTGACTGCCTATAATATTTCTATCTAATTCAGCTGCCTACATTCCCCCCTCTGAAGATGGAAGACAAGGTAACTTTACAGCTTGGAAGAGATAGACATTCGCCTATAGACCACACCAAGACAAAAGAAGAAACAGTTATATACTTCCCCAGAGATGAGCATCAGGGATTGATACTCTACATAGGTATCAATCACCTTGAAAGAGCCCAAATGAGTCACTAGCCCAACCCCAACAGGAAGAGACCCTGTCCCATATACTTGCCTGCTTGCTATGTGACTGGCTTACCCATTTGGTACTGGATTTAATCAATTTTACCTGAGCAATGGTGCTTGTAATCTTATTGGTTGACCATAGCTTTGTTCCACCTTATGCCCACCTAAGCGAGTTCCCATGTCTTGTCCACCAGTTTAGACCTGCCTCACCACATGTTTTTCCTCTATAAAAGTCCCTGGAAAAGACAGCTTCATGGGGATCACCCACTCAGAGCCCTCCTTCTGTCCCTCTCTTGGACAGGAGCTTTCTATCCCTCAAATATATTCTGCTTATTAAAAACAGTCTATAGGAGTTATCTTGCATGTAGTTTTGGAGGCTTTGTAAATTCATGATTAAAAGGATGGAAAATATATTAAGTCATCAAGAGACAGTAAGTAATGGCATGTCCTTTGCACTAACAGGCAAATAGTAGAGAAAAGTAAGTCAGAATAGAACTTGTAGATGTACACACATTGCAGTGATTTCAGGATTGCAACATTGATGAATTTGTACCTGTTGTTGAGCAAGACAATGAAATAGCACATAACGTACACTTTAAAACATCTGTTCCTTGATTCATGAGATAAAGGTGCACACTGTTAAATTAATGATCCTTGTTATCAAAGTATTAACTAACAATTTATTTCTACCAATGTAGGTTATAGGCAATCTATTGTCACTGGGAAGATTTAAAGCAATATGCTCACCTTGCATTCCATTTGATTATCAGCCCTTTGGAAATGGAAGTAAAGAATACACAGGAAGTTGTCCTCACAGGTCACATCATTCCTCATTTTTGCTATTTTGAAACATCTGCTTAACCTGACTGTGTGTTCAGTTACTCAGAGCATTACTTTACTTATATTTTCCATGTTGATGCAAAAAAATGAATTGCTGTTCTTAGTCTGAGACATTTTATAGCATGATTTATGTCTCAAATTTTGAACATCCCTCGGACTAGTTTGTCATTATATCACATTAGCTGTAATTGAGCGCACTCAGATTTAAAACTTTGTTGTTTCTAGATGAAACATAATTTAAATTGCAAGAAATGCAAACTGCCTTTGCCTTCTTACATTAAATTAAATTGCTAGAAAATTATGTTTATATGCCTTAAAGTAATTGGAACTTTACAACCACGAACTTTCTCTGAAATTTTTGTGAAATCGTGATCATAAAGCAAATATTAAGAGTCTGGCTGGACTCTAGAACCTATACAGAGATAGTAACATGCATGTTGACATTTGTACTGAAAGAGTTGTTTAAATGTAAACCCTGCATGTTGGATAAACAAGGAAGAGAAATAAGTCAGTGAAGCAAAATCAACTTGTAGCAAGCTATAAAATAAAACACTACTCATATGCACATATATAGTAACTTCTTTTAAAATAGCATTTATTTTTGTTTACTTTTTCCACTTAGTACTTACGCTTCTATGCACATATAAAACATTCCTCTCAAAAATGTTTACTACCTCATAAAAGAATCATTAGAGAGCTGAATCAATGCTGTATTTACAAACTAGAGTGTTTTAATGGGTTATCTAGAGTTGCAGCTATTTTTATACAACCCTAACTAGTCAATTAGCATTCCTTCTAAGCACTAGATAAGATTATGGAACCAAAAATTTCGACAAAATTTGTGGGCAAGCCAATAATGTTCTACTATATGGAGATACCTTTAAAATCAGGTTTTGCAAAGATAGTAAGACTTCAAAAAAAATAAAATCATTTTCAGGTTTTTCTTATTGTTGCTCAACCTTAACTTGTTATGGAAAAGCCAGCTTTAGGTTGTATTCAAGTTTAACCAAACAGAAAATGTTTAATTATGATGGAAGATCATATAGTATATACTTTTCCATAATTACTATGTATAGCAGCAGCAAAAATTATGTAATTCTTTTGACAACTTCCTAAAAAATCTAATGATACATATTTATGAGGGTGTATAATAGAAAAATCTAAAAGTGTTTTTATTCATATGTAGTGCTATGTAGAATGAATTTCCATCTCTCATATGAAATACCCTATTAATTTAATTTGGAAAAAAGGTTACGTATGGATTTCTTTTCCAGAAAACTAAACTCAACACTGCATATAAAGATACAAGTATTAATAAAATGTAGGCATTTTACATTATTCTACAAAATTTTTGTGGTATTTAGCATTGATTATTTTCTCTGAAAAAAA
>NW_004524666.1:2029864-2037806 GCF_000260255.1 Octodon degus | reverse complement strand
GGCCCCATTGCTCTGAGCCTTAACTCTGTCTTTTTTTTTTTTTTTTCAATTTCATGCTAGTTTTCTTTTAATCGCAGTGGCTTGTAATATGATTTCATTTGTCATTTTTTGTTTTATTTTATTTTTAGTGTATTTGGTACCGGCGCTGGGGTTACAGGTGTGTGGCACCACGCCCAGACTCAGTGGTCAGCTCCATAAGCCCTGGGTTGAGGGGTGGAAGTGAGGAATTGGTGAATATCGAACCCTGGTCCCTGTACTTGCCTAAGTAGGTGCTTAGTCCGCTAAGCTATCTTGCGGGCCTTGGAATATAATTTCAAGTGAGGGGTTGTGATGTTCTGTGTCTTCCTTTTGTTGCCCAGAATTTCTTTCCCATTCTAGGTATCTTCTGATTCTATATCAAGTTTAGAATTGTTTTCTCTAGTTCTGTGAGGTATGCTATTATTGTTTTAATCAGTATTACATTAAAGCTGTAAGACAGTTGTAAAGTAAGTCCATATGATGAAAATAGCTAACAATCAAAGAGAAGACCAAGTGAATAAAATAACTCTTCTGTTACTTTTTAATCCTTTTCAGTCAAAATTTCTAAAATAACTCTATAAAAAGACACAAGTATAGTTTTGAAAGAAGAGGAGTGCTGGAAATAAATATCTAATTTTTTTTTTGTAAAATTCAGTTGTGAATCCATCAGGACCTGGGCTTTTCTTTGTTGGTAAGATTTTTTTTCAAATTTCATTGCAGATGTTGGGGTATCCAGAATATTTTTATTTTCTTCATTCAGTTTTGTTAATTTGTACCTATCTAGGAAGCTGTCCTAAAGTGAAAAAGAACAAGAAAAAAATTTACAATTTATTGAAAGTATCAATGTTTAATTATTTGAACAATTTTGCCTATATCTATTAATCTAAACATCAGATTTGATGATGAAAATATGTAACAACAAGTATCATTAAATTTTTTATTCTTGATTTGAAATTATATCATGTGCACTGTCATTTGTTACTCTGTTTTTGTCTTATTACCGTTATTTGCTTTTACTCTCTAAAATAATCCTTTTTAAAAAAAGGAGAGGAGATAATTATGGTAGTTTAGACTTTACTCTTGATTGTTTTTCTTACCAAATATGTATCCATTGTGAAAAAAAAAACATTTTTGTCACTTTATTAACTTGCAATGTGATTAAAAAGAATTCTTAGAAAAATATTGATTTTTTAATGAATACAACTTATTATTCTGAATTCAGACACCATCACACTCTAATGATTTATATCTGCATTATTTGCATTTGTTATAGAGTTCTGTAACTTTTTATAGCATTGCTTACTTAGTACATCAAAGTACATTGATTCTTCTTATAAACTCTAGTCTTGTAAAAGAAAGTTTTATTTTCTGAAAATTTAAAAGGAACATGTTACAGAAGTAACAATTTAAATATTACAAAATAATTTAATTTTTGCCAGCTGTTATATTTTCTAAAGTCTAGTTCTTATTATAATATGATTTATTTCAATAAAGCTTCTATCTATTATATTTTGTCTTTTTAACTTTTTTTTTTTTAGACAGCACCTGTTTATTAATGCTCCACAGCCAGATACAAGAAGGTGAGGGTGGGTAAATCACTAGCTCAGTGTCTAGGTACTTTTTAACTTTTTGAAACATCAAATAGCTAAACTTCGCCCTTTCTCTGTTAGTTACTCTTTCAATTTTCCTTAAGACAGGTTGCTAGGCTTTTCTATTAGAATTACTATTCAACCATGCCACCAACATAAGTTGTATTTTTTCAACTTTCACATACTTAGAAAGTGCAAATAGAGAAAGTTCAAAGAATCAATCCAGGTACTTATTCGTCTAAGGGCACAACTTAGAGGATTTTATTGGCCTGCCTCTATATTGTTTTATTTTGATAAGAGAGAATTTAAACTTTATAGCTGAAGGAAATAGATTTCAGCAGTAAACTGGCAGTTGATCAGATACACTTTTATCAGTTTTTACTAGACAAATCTTTTTTAAAAAGGTAGTGACATATCATACTAAATTATGTGGAATTCGATGAATTAATAAGTGGTTATGGAGTAGATAGTACTTTACAACATGTTGTTTTTTTAAAATGTCTTTACAACAATTTTTATCTATATACTTTGATAAATAAATGTTGTTTTGTATGTTAGGCTAAATAAGTATTTGTTCTTTATGCATATTTTGTCTCTATAAGTGTTATCTCATTGGCATCAATTAATGGGAGTTTTGCAAGCAGTTATAAATTGGAATTGCTGCCTGTACTTCATGTATGTGTTAGATCCACAATTAAATCACTGATATTGTCAATTTATTTTAGTTAACACTTTGATCAATTATTTTTAAATGTTAAAGTTGAATATAACTGGAATAATGCCTGAAAGACAATTTAAATCTTATGCTTGTCTAATCTCAGAAAGGAACTTAGAAAATTTTGTTATTCTTTCTCTTTGTGGAATGGATTTAATGGACCTATAATTAGAGTAACTAACTCCATGATACTTAATTGAATGAAACATATTCTGTATAGTATTTTGTTGCTATATTCATTTCTTCCCCTACTTACAAACTACACAAAGAAATGTTTCAGTTCCAGCTGTCGACTGATTATTCCCTTTTTGGGTATCTACTGGCCATTAGAATCTTTCCTCTGTTTATGTTTGGTTCAGTTGGGAGAAAGTCAATGAAATTTGTGGCCATACTGATTTCTATTTATAAGTTTAGATATTTTGTATGACTTTTTCAACTTCTGAATCTCCTCTCATATATTATTTAATATATTAACTATGTAATTTGTTTAAATATTTGCATGTTACATTTTCCAAATAAGTTTTAGATTTAAGTAATTATTATAATTATATTGAAAACTATACTAACTTCAAAAATATTAGGGAAGCCATTTCTAGTAATACAGCTATGTTCAGAAAATTGCTTAAGAAATAGTAAAAGTGAAAAGATGTCTCACGAGAATCTAAATTTGACTCCCACACATATACCTCAAAAAGCTGGTTGATGTGAAGGAAAATTTCCACTCTTCATTGACCTTGAGAAGCTCCCACCTCACTACCCACAGAGGTTGTGAAGTGATTATAAAAATAATGAACTTTCTTCATCCCAGTCTTTAATCCTATAATTTAAGCAATAAGAAAAATGACCTATATAATACAGATTTTGTGAAGATAAAATGTGGTAAATCTTTCCTCCTACCACAAACACTCAAAACACTCAGAAATATTTTGTGAGGGATAAATAATAATTGAGTGTTAGCTTGTTAAATTATATGTGAAACAATTAAGGGATTATGTAATTAGTAGGCATATAACTTCTTTTTGAATTGGTGTTACAAATTATAACTTATTTTATATCATCAAGTAGTGAAGAATATTCAGAATATGTGAAATTATAATTTTTACTTAGTAAAAATATGAACAAACATCACATTTTATCTTTAATGTTTACAAATTTATAGCAGATATACTAAATAATAATTGATTTTAAAATTAATATAAATAATGTGAAAATACCTCACATGGAATCCTTTCTTGTTATATACACAATACTTATTTTGTAATAATTATATTGTATCCCAAAAGAATAATTCGAATTTAAATATTAATTTTATTGTGTGGTCTTTAATCAACAGGTCATGGACTATTTTATGACATAATACATGCTGTATGAAATCATGTTTTTGTTAAACTTTATGATAAAATGGTTGATAAATCAGCTGGGTTTTGTTTATGATAATTTCTCTGTTTGAAGTGCAGACTAGAAAGAAAGTTACAATGTCTGCAGCATTAGCAGCTAGTAAATGTCACAACAACTGCTTATGGCCACATGATTTGGCTCTCCTTATGTTAATGATTCCTTAAAGAAAGGAGAAGCAACTTAAATACAGTATGAAAATTACTGATCATAAAATCCAGTAGTAAAAATTCCAAGAAGCTAAATCCTTTTCTAATTTATTTGTTTTATATAGCAATTTTTAAAGATACTTGATTATCCTCAACTGGAAAATATCTTGCCGAAATAAAGATAATGACTCACGTTGGATGATTTCCTTTCCTCGAAATAAGCCATGGTAATTGATAATTTTGGCTTCAGGAGTTAAACTTAATTGTCTCTAAAATTATTCCTTCATTGTTGACTAATTCTTCCAATGAGCTCTAAATTGAAACAGTTATCCTTTTTAAAGGACTTTGACAAATATAACCAAATGCCATGTGACTACATTCCCAGTTCTGTTATTTGTGGACATTGTTTGGCTTTCACAATTAAGTGGATATCAGATTGATCAGTTTTGGAACTATTCTGAGTGGAAAGTAAGTTCTTAATAAATCCTCTTGTTCCTGATTTATGACTATAACCCTGACATGCAAAAAGATGTTGTACTCCGGAATCTGAAAATTACACCCATATCATCAACCTATTTCATCAGAACAAAATGTACTTAATAGGCATAAAAATATAGAGTGGGGACAAAATAGGTATGGGTTGAAGGCATGGGTAAGACTGAGTGCACTCTCTGAGTCTTTGATGACTCTGCTATGAAGGCTGTGCTCCACTTGAGAGGGTCCCTTTTTAAAGCATGCTGACAGCTGTCTCAGTTCTGCTTGGGCACAGAACTGCCCAGGAGTCTAGCTGCTTGTTTCAGGGGCTGTGGTCAGTCAAAGAACTAATGAAATTTCTCTTAATCAAATTTCCCACAGACCAGTAAGTTTGATTCTGCAATTCGCAAACAAAGTACTGCCAGTTCCACTCTATCTAAGTCTTGAGCTATGAACTTGAAAGGCTGCTGCAGCTGTTCTCAGGGGCAAAGGTTTCATAGTGGTGAGGCCTTACAGCTAGGGCATCCTTTGTTATACATTATGCAGGCACTGGAGAACATATAAGATGTGAGGTAATGGCAAAGGGCAGGGGCACCATGAATTTCCCACAAGTCGGAAGATTACATCACAGGCAAAATATATCAAGAACAGTCCACAGAGGTCAGACTAGCTGCCACTGGGAGGTTGGCTACCAGTTTTAACTTTGTCTCAGGTGAATTTCTTGACAGTGGAGCCTAAAAACTATACCAAAGTGACATTTATACAAGGTCATGTATGATGCAATATCCTCAGACTTAACAAAAAAAATCACAGAAATATCACATTTTCTTTAGAAGCATGTGGTATCTAAAACAAGGATATATTTCCTACCTGGTGCTACATCTTCCTCTGCTTGTTTAACAATTTAGGAAAGATTAACTTCATAATTTATATCTATCTTCTCACCTCAAAAGTATCTTCTGATTAGGTGGGAAAAGAACCTGTAAATAACAACAAAACAATGTATTTCTGTTGTATTTCAAAGTCTTTCATTTCTGTTCATGAGGTATCCTTTTGAGTGAAATTTCCTGTTGACCCTTCTTCCTGCCACTCAAATTTCTAATCAGTGAAGACTCAATTTCCTACAGCCTGAATTGGTTCTTTCTTCATTTCCACAAGGTCACTGTGATTATTATATTTAGTCATAATTAAGCAGTTATTCATAATTTGTCCCCTATTAGCTTATACCCTTCTTAAGAGGAAAAGCCACTTGAGGAAGGACAGTTTTGCTCCCATTACCTTGTCAGTGTTATTTAGAATAAAAGTGAGAGTAATATTGGTACTTGTTTTACGTATATTGAAATAAACCAATTGTAAATTTTTTAATGTAAAATATTGACAGCATGCCACTAGTATTGAGTAGGTGTAATTTCTATCTGTTTTATGGTATAATTTATGGTTAGAAAATATGAATGGATACCATATGTATCTAAACATTGAAAATTTATATTAAAATCACTTGACATAACTAATTATTTTAATGCCATTGATAAAATAGAAGATTGAAAGTAGAGGATGGTAGATAAATCTCAATTGTTTTGGGGGATTTATTAACTGCACGTTACTTTTGTGACTCTGTATATGGGTTTGTTATTCTGTAGCATTGATCTATGCATCTCTTATCATTATTATCAAAGGCATCAATAAATGTTATTATGAAGTATATTTTGAATTTCAGTTAACCGGCTAATACAACTTTATTTTTCATTTTAACTTTTGTTAGTTTATTTAGTAATTTGCTTATTCTTACTTACTTTATAAGCTCAAATTTTGATATGAACTCAGTTTATCCTGCATGGTCAGCTTGCTTTGTGGAGAACTAACATTTTCCCTCTAGCTTTTCATCCAAAACATAATCTGCTTCACTATATTTTAGAATATCTTTCACCAATCTTTAAAATTCCAGGCCTGACTTTTTGGATGTGTTTCTATTTTATTTTATGAATTAAATATTATTGTAATTTACCTTCTTCTCTCTTATGTATTTATTGTTAATGTCCAGAAATGGAATAGATTTTTAATATTTATCTTGTATCATATGATATGATGGAGACATGATTTAGTTTTAGAAGGTACTTGTAGATTCTTTCAAAATTTCTATATGGATAATCATGCCTTTTGAAAGTTGGTACAAATTTTGTTGTTGACATCTATATGTATTTCATGTTCTTCATTTATTACGTTTGTTGTACTATTAGAGTTGTAGAACAGTGATAATAGCAAATAGAGAGTAGTCTTAGCATGTTAGATATACATCTGAGGCTTTGACATCTTTTCAGTATTGATGCATTTTATAGAATTGAGAAGAATCTTTGTCACTGTTTTTGGTAGGAATCATTGGATAGGTATTGTTTTGTGAGTTTCACTCTGAGTATTAGAAATTTTAAAATATTTCTCTTTCTATATCAATTCAGAATACAATAGGATCTTTCCTCTGTAGTTGTTGATAGTCAGGATTATATCAATTGTTTTCCAAAACTAAATTGAGTTGTATCTTTTATATAAACCCTCGCTGGTCTTCGTGTATAAATAATTTTGAATATTGTAGAATCCTACCTTCTAATATATTGCAGAAATTTTCTTCTTTCTTCTTAAAACAACGTTGGTGAGGCATTTTCATTTCATATTTTATTATTGACTTTTTATTCTATTCATATCTTTTTAATAATAGAGTAATAATTCATGAAATAAATTTGAGAACTTTCTTTTGCAGGTTCATGCTATGCATTGAAGTTGCATTCCTTGTGCCTCAGTCGCTGGAGTAGCTGGCATTATGCTCATGTGCTCCTGTGAGCAGCTTCTCTCAACTTTTTTGTACTATTGAAGTGGATGTGTAGATATTTTTAAAATTCTATAAATATTTTTTAGACTTCTCCAAAATATAATTCATTACTAGAGATTTTTTCTATGTTTTTCCCTGTTATGGATTCAATTTTTCAATAGTTACAGCTATTGAAATACTGCTAAAGGGGGTGAAGATATAGTGGCACTGTGCCTCTCTGCCAAGTACAAGGTCCTGGGTTCAATACTGGGTTCCAGTAAATAAATAAATAAATAGTAAAGTATTGCTTATATTGGATGACTTCTGAAAGTCAGTGTTGCTTTTCAATGCACAGTTTTTTAATCTAGACTTTATAGAAGAAACAGTTAATATCACAAATTCAGATCCCTGGCCCTGAATGCCTTGCTGGCCATGCTCTCAGGGGTGATGAGCCAGCAGTGGCGCACACCTGTAATCCCAGCACTAAGGAGGCAGAAACCAGGAGGATCACTATGGATTCGAGCTGCATAGTGAGACCCTGCATAAAAATGAAGAAGGAGGAGGAGGAGGAAGAAGAGGAAGAAAGAAGAAGAGGATGAAGAGGAAGAAAAGAAGAAGAAGAAGAAGAAGAAGAAGAAGAAGAAGAAGAAGAAGAAGAAGAAGAAGAAGAAGAAGAAGAAGAAAAAGAAGAGGAGGAGGAGGAGGAAGAGGAAGAAGAGGAAGAAAGAAGAAGAAGAGGAAGAAGAGGAAGAAAGAAGAAGAAGAAGAAGAAGAAGAAGAAGAAGAAGAAGAAGAAGAAGAA
>NW_004524666.1:2028885-2029679 GCF_000260255.1 Octodon degus | reverse complement strand
TACTTTGTTTTCTGTGTGCTTCAGATTGCTTTTCTTCCTTTTCGTTATATTGGAAACCTTAGCACACGTGTAGTTTTTATCTCAGGGCTGAGCACTAAAGGTACGAATTTCTTTTGAGCTTTGTTGTTGTTCTATTCTCTATATTTTGATATACTGAACTTTCTCTAATATTTATTCCATGCTGTTTACTCATGAGTTTCATTTCTTCTTTGAATAATTACGTATTTGGAAGTATGTTTTTAATTTTTTCTAGTATTTTTGTATTATATTTATTATTGTCATTGATTTATTCCTTTTTGTCTTAAAATAAATTCTTTAGTACATTGTTTTCTATTGTCCTTGCAGAAAGTATCAGTTTTTGGTCTTGATTTATGTTTTATCTTGCTCTCTGTTTCAGTATTCACTACAGCATCTGGTTCATCACATAATAAGGAGTTGATTATTTTCTGTGATGCTACTACACAATCATGCTGTTTGGGTCATTCTAACTTCTGCCACTATTTAGCACTCAGAAAAATTATTGCATCACCATTTCCAATTGAGTTTTGCAGAATAAGAAGTTATGAAATTGACACGCTCTGAAAGTTGGTTAAATGTTGGCATACTACTTTTATGTACTGCGATCCCAAGTCAAAAGGTTTTTATTCCAAGGTTCAATATTCTAATTCTCCCTCTTTTCTCTCCTTCTTAGAAAAAATGCTAATGTATAACTACTTCTGCGTGTGTTATATTGGCTTTCAATTTTTATTTTTTAACTCTTTGACAAAAGTTTAACAGATATATTGTGTCCAGTT
>NW_004524666.1:2026223-2028785 GCF_000260255.1 Octodon degus | reverse complement strand
TATATTTATTATTGTCATTGATTTATTCCTTTTTGTCTTAAAATAAATTCTTCAGTACATTGTTTTTTACTGTCCTTGCAGAAAGTATCAGTTTTTGGTCCTGATTTATGCTTTATCTTGCTCTCTGTTTCAGTATTCACTACCAGCATCTGGTTCATCACATAATAAGGAGTTGATTATTTTCTGTGATGCTACTACACAATTATGCTGTTTGGGTCATTCTAACTTCTGCCACTATTTGGCACTCAGAAAAATTATTGCATCACCATTTCCAATTGAGTTCTGCAGAATAAGAGGTTATGAAATTGACACACTCTGAAAGTTGGTTAAATGTTGGCATACTACTTTTATGTACTGCGATCCCAAGTCAAAAGGTTTTTATTCCAAGGTTCAAGATTCTAATTCTCCCTCTTTTCTCTCCTTCTTAGAAAAAATCCTAATGTATAACTACTTCTGCGTGTGTTATATTGGCTTTCAATTTTTATTTTTTAACTCTTTGACAAAAGTTTAACAGATATATTGTGTCCAGTTCTCTACTTTAAATAATGTACAGTGAAGATACTTAAATTATTTCCTAATTTTTCACCTTTTAATTCATCATTATGCCATTCAACACATGCATAATTATGCATTTTATATGATATTTTATATTCTTTACAGAGTAGAATATTATAGAAAATAAATACCCTGTCTTGGTAAAACTCAAGAAAATGCAGTTGACACATTGATAAGAAAAATAGTTGTTTCTAGTGGTAATTGACAATTAGTAAATATGAACAACTTCCATAATATCATAAGAGTTTACAACCAAGTATGTCCTTGTAAGTCATCATGAACTCTGTGTTTTTGTTCCAATCACATACCACCTAATCAAAAGACCCTCAATTTTAACATTTATAATAATTTTTGCGTGTCTAAAATCTCATCCATGGCTGCTTAATGTAATATATGCAATTAAATTCATGTTAAATGTTTTTCTTTGAGAAGGAAAAAAGATTCTTTAATTTTAGCCAGGTGACCTACTCATGGTTCTTGCCCAAAATGACACTGAGCATATACTTACAATTTGAGTGGTAGAGATTTCCATTGCTGTGTTGATATAACTAGTAGTGTATGGATTATTATAAAAAATTTTATTACTGCATAATTGCAGTACATGATAGGTACATTCATTGTTCATAATTGCTACATGTGCATGAGACATCAATTTTCCATCTTTCCCTCCAACCCTCCTTTTATTTGCCAGCCTCAGATTCATGTGCTTCTTTCCTTAATCCTTATAAAATTACTAGGTATTAGATTTTTGTGCCATTCTGGAATCCTTAGAATCTTTTTAAATTTTCTTGCTCTGTACGCTATTGGAAAATTATTAGAAAATATAGCATTGAAAACTATCCTATATGAATATTATTGAGACAGACCCACTAATGAATACACTGCTGCTATTTGTGGTAGTATAAACATTGTCCTTTGGTTTTTTTGGGGTGTTTGTTTGTCTGGTTTTGTTTTTTAAAAATAATTTTATTGAGAAACAAATAGCAATGAGACAGTTTCAAAACCGATTACTAGCACAGTTTCAATATTTAATACATTGTAGGTTGTTGTCTTAGTGGTTATTCATTGTACAAGATGCAGACATGATATCCTGTCCACAGACACTATTAGAACAAATCTCTCTATTCGTTGAATTAAGAGAATGAAGCTGCATATCTATCCTCACAATTTTGTATATACAGATATAAAATGATTATTTATTTGTATCCCCTCTTTTCTTAGTTTTGTCAGAGAAGGGTATTCCATTGTCATTTAAATATTGTAGGTGTGTGAATTCAGCAAAATATTCCAATATAGTCAATCCATGGGCTAATTTGGCAAATATTCTAAGTTTGCTAAAATTCCTCACAAGAAAACTATAAAATTTGTGAGCTTGTAACATAAGGATTTTTGGAAAATTTGTTAAAATATGATACACAAATTTTCACTACTAAATCATCTATTTGTGTAAATGATATAACTAACAACACTATTTCATTGAATCATATATTTCATGTGAGTCAGAGTGCATTTAAAGCAATGATAAAGTGCTTTTCTACGGGGATTGGCAGTCTCAGACTAATTCCTACTTCACCAATGCTTTAACATGAATTTCACCATTGAAACTATTCCTACTGATATAGGCTTGTAAGACATAATTGTTAGGACTTCCTATTTGTAAAGGATATTTATATTAGCTCAAAACCACTTTTAAGCACAGCTACTTATATGATAGTATAAAATATGTACATGATATCAAGGGAGAGAAAAATTACCAGTACTTGAAGCCCAATGATCTTATTTGCTTCTTTTCTGGAAAATGAATTAACTAAAATTATATATCATTTATGACATGAAGTTGCATAATTACATATCAATTCACACCATGTAGTATGTGGTAGAAATAGAAATTGTTTTTATAGTATTTTGTTGAGTAAAATAAACTATGATCATGGCTAATCCCATAACAAAAGAGAAAGAAAAACTAAGTCCTCCATATCTTCCTAATGCTTATCCCTAACTGTATAT
>NW_004524666.1:2023307-2025468 GCF_000260255.1 Octodon degus | reverse complement strand
CTAGTTATGTGAAAAATAACTAATCAATTATTAAACCGAATTAAGTTGATTCAAAAAGTAGACATTAAATCTTGTCACACAATTATTTGGTTTTACTCCAAAGATTACACTTAAGGGAGAAGGCAAATGATTTTATCTCTGTAACTATTAAGTCAAATGGCTAAAGCCATGTTAACAGCAACATTAGTATAAAACATTGCCTTGGGCTGGCCAAATAGTTCAGCAGATTAAACGACTACAAGCAGGCTCAGGGGCCTTGGTTCAATCTTTGGGCCTTCTGTGCAGAATATATCATTATTGATCAGATGATTCAGTTAAGTTTAAATGTTATTAATAAATGTAATTTAGGGGCCCAGGAGATAGCTCAGTAGATTAAGTGCTTTCCTGGCAAGGGCAAGGACCTGAGTTCAATCCCCAGTTCCAAAAAAAAAAAAAAAAAAAAAAAAAAAAAAAAAAAACAGAAATGTAATTTACAAAATATGGAGACATGAAAAAGAAAATTTCCATTTCAAACTGACCTCTTCTATGTAAATTAGAGATGTTTTGTGTAAGTTTAGATAAATAATTGATCAGTCATCATTAAAGAATCACAGGCTCTAAAGAACTTTCATTTGTTTTATCCTTAGGAATTTTGTTACAAGAAAATTAAAACTCATTAAATGCATAAAAATGAATTCATATCATTACTTGACATTCTTCTTAATTTGATGAGATTAAAATCTTTTGTAACAAATCTCTTTAAATAACCTGATCTAGCTATTATTATTAGAAAAAAAAAATCTCTGACAGTTTATGTTTGTCATTGCTACAATTTTGTTAAAAATAGTTGGTAATACAAACTTGCTGGGCTGACAAAATAGCTCAGCAGATCTCAGCAGATTAAGCACCTACAGGTATGTGCAGAGGCCGGGGTTTGGTTCCTGGGCCTGCTATGCCTGCCCCGCCCCCAGGGTGCGCTGAGATGGTGAATGAGACTGGCTGTGGTGTCATGTGACTGTAATCCCAACACTTGAGAGGCTGAAAACAGGCGAACTACTATGAGTTCGCTCTAGTAGTGAGACCCTGAACACCTTGTAAACCCTTCCCTAAAATACAGGGGGAAAAAAAAAAAACTGTTGAGGTTCTGTGTTCTTTCAAAGATGAAATTCTACCACAGAAAATACTACAGTTGTAAAGGTTTGCGTTCACTTTTTCAATGCATAAATATATATTTCTCTCTTTTCAGTTCAGTTATTTGTCACATTCTTTAATTCATTTTTGTTCAATTTTAGTATCAGATCTTAACATCTATTAAGTATGCTAAACCTTGCTAGAAAAATGCAACAAAATAAAGAATTCAAGATCAGGTTTGTGTAACCACAACAGGCTATACAATGAAGTGCTTGAGATTTTGCTGAGTGTCCTGTATAAGCTTACTATTTAAGTTGGAAGGGTGACCTAATTGAAGCATCTGCTTTCTTAACATAAATTATCAATGTAAAACTTTTGTGAGATTTTTGAGAAAACTGATAATCTAAGACATTCAATTTGTAAACCTACAATTTTATGTTAGACCAAATAATATACATGACCCAGTTGAGTTTGGCCTGACACACAAATTCAGTAAGAGAATAAGAAATTTGTGTGTATGCATCCCTGTATGTGTAAGTAACATTACTTGGAGGTATGGAAAAAAATCTATTTTTTTGATAAAAATCTTATAGACCTATGGTTTCATAGTCTGGCTTGATACAAGTGTAGGAGTCACCACTCCATCCTAACAAGAAATAATTCCTGAACAAATTGGAAAATCAAAATCAACACATTCATCTTAGACCTAGGAGATGTCATAGGAAAAGCCCTCTTCCATCAAAATTGGAGAGATAGAAAAGTAAATAGACAAAATTATGACTCACCAGACCAAAATTTACAAAATGAAACCTTCATGGTAAGCTATGTTTGGGTCGCTCAGTGTGAACTCTGATTTATTGCTGGAAGCACAGTATATATGTCTGAGAAGCAATTGCATCAGGAACCCAAACAGAGGGACAGGACCTACGGCTATACGTTTTTCCTATAGGAAAAAGCAGCAGTTAAGGAAAACATCAACCATTCTTTTTTCTGAATATGGTTTATTGGATAGATGGATCACTGCTTAACTAATTTGGGTTTTATAAGAAAA
>NW_004524666.1:2012171-2021987 GCF_000260255.1 Octodon degus | reverse complement strand
CCCTTTAATTCTAACTGTATTTTAATTTTCTACAAGCTTTGTGACTGTAGGCAGTTTCACTTTTCAAGTTAAAAGTAGGAAACGAGACAGAAAAAAGGGAGAGAACAAATTATTTAACCTCTGATTTCTGCCTGGTAAACATCAGTTACTTTTAGAAGAGAAAATATATCAAACGACTTACAAGAAAAACTGGAGAAAAAGAATTATCTTTTTGACTCTAAGGTAGAAAGAAGACAAGCTGAATGTGTTATCCTGCTGCAAATAGTACAGGCTAGTATACACTTTTTGCCTTAAATTGCTTAAAATTTAATAAAAGGTCACCAAAACCTTAGCATAAAGCAAAAGGCATGACTAGTTTGCAACTGGAGTAACCCTTCACGCTTCTAGGGATCTTGTGTTTTGCTGACAATATTAATTATGAGATATTGTATTTATCTGCTTCTTAGAATATTCTAAAATATGAACTCCTTGATTGCAATATTTGTGAATTTTTGTTGTTTATTAAGTTCATAACACAGAAAACAGGTAGTCAATATTATTTTTGAAGGTAACCAGGTAGAGTTATCTGTATAATACCCAGTTATAAACCCTGATATTCCCTAAGAAGTAGAAAAATGATGGGAAAAAAGTCAAAATGGAACTAAATATGGAGGACAGTGATACAAGTGTGATAAATAAATATATACAATATTGTGTAATCTAATGCATAACAACTTAGGAAAAAGTTCCAGTTATCTGTCAAATGCTATCAAGTGGTAGATAAACTTGATCTCAGCAACATAATCATTGAACATAAAGAACCTTTCATGTGTTTGGACAGGATATCATGTCTGCATCTTGTACTATGAATAACTACTATGAAGATAAAAATATGCAATTTATTAATTATTGTACCTGTCCTACTAACCTGTTTTGAAACTATCTCATTGCTACTTCTTTCTCAATAAAATTGATATAAAAAACAAACAAAAAAATAAATGAAAATAAAAATTTAAAAAACAAAAAGACAAGAAGAAAAAAGGTATTTTGAAGACTTATCCTAATACAGCTTCTCGAACAGCAATGGAACACCCATCTCTGAAAAAAAAAACAAAACAAAAAAGGGGGAGAATATGAATAAAGGACCATTTTGTTATGAAAAAGAAAAAAAATATATGCATATACAAGATAGTAAGGATAGATATACAACTACTTTCTCTTAGTTCACTGAAGATAAACGTTTGTAACAGTATTGTTTAGACAAGATGTCATGTCTGCATCTTGTTCTCATAATAACTAATAGGAAGACAACAATATTCACTGCATTAATTATTATGACTGTCCTACTAATCTGTTTTGAAACTGTTTCATTGCCATTTTATCTTTTCTCATTAAAATGAATAAAAACAATAAAGCTTAAAAAGAAACTTCTCAAATAAAGAAATTATTAACTTGAAAAACAGTAGCCTTACTAGAGTACAGAGTTGCTGTGGTACTGATTGATGGGTAATCCATCATCCAATGAATAGAAATAAAATTATGAGTAGATTCTATCAAAGACAGACTCAGAAAATAATTGTCTGTGAGGATTAGTCCTAAGAGGTAATTATAAGAGAAGAAACAAGAAAGGTTAAACGTTTAGAATGAGAAAAACAAACAAATGATTCATGTGAAAACAAATGTAAATGTAAATTCATGAAGGAGATTTGTTCACTAATATTTATACAACAAGTTTGTCAAATAAAGTAAGCATAGGAAAACAAGCCTGGGCTAGTCAGCCCAACTGTGTTTGACAAACAAGTTTTCTAACTTTCTGAGTCTATGTGACACTACTGATATATATTACAGAAAAAAAAAAAAAAACATAGCTACCTAAAATGAGAAACACTGATAATACAGATTTTTAAGTGAATACTCTAATTTAGAGCTCCAAATAGGACAATGAAATGTGAATAAAATTGCAAGACAAATTCTTACAGGAAATGAATATGTGGAAACATGAAACAATATTTAGTATACCAAAGCATTTGTACAATTTTATGATTAGAAATCTTAGCATAAAGAATTTTTTTCTAGCTAGACCTGGTGGTACACCCCTGTAATCCTAGCACTCAGGAGGCTGAGACAGGAGTATCATTGTTAGTTCGAGACCAGCTGGGGCTATAAAGTGAGCGCCAGGTGGGCCTGAACTGCAAAGCACGATTCCGTCACAAAAAGACAGAATTATTTTTGTGGAGAAATATGCTGCTTTTATTTTTGAGACTCTTTTTCAAATATTTCGTTTAGCTTTTTCTTCATGTAATTTATGCACGAAAATATTATGTTTTACATTACTAAAATGTATAATTATTTGAGTATAAATCAAAATATTAACGCAAACAAAATTAAACATAAAAATTTGGAATCTGTAACTGATAATCTAAGAAAATTTTATGCTATCTTTTTTGTGAAATTAAGAGATGAAGACACAATACGGAGTGAATAACCATCCATACTTACATCTTACAGGAAAGATAACTTATTTTACCTTTTCACACAAATGTATGTACAACTTATTGATATTTTATGTATTACACATACATACAGTTATATAACTGTACTTATCTGAAAATAAGCAAGGATCCTTATCATATTTCCAAGACCTACAATGGTATCGTAATAAGTGACATGAGATTTAACAAGGTAATTAGTTATACTACAATACCGTATATAGTAATACAAACTGGAATGGAATAAAATATCCTTTTTGTATGCCACACAAGCTCAAATGACCTTGGATGTGGAAAACAAACTGGAAAATAAATCCTGTCTTATTTAGTTTCACAGTCACATCACAGTGTAATAAAACATCAGAGAAACAGATTGTACATTAACAGTATCAAGTATAAGTGAAGAATTTGGAATATAACATTAAATTATTAGACATAGATTTTTATCAGATTTGATCTTTCCCTTGGGAGACTTAAAAGAACCATCAGATACAGTTATATTTTATGAGCTGGAACTCTATTATTTATTTTAAAATTTCTATTCATTTTATATTTGGTTTGTAAAGTAAAATTGTAAAACTCAGAAAAACTCAGTAATTAGGCTACACTAAGGAGTCTACTTTGTATCATTACATTTTCTTCTTTAATAATAATATGAATCATTAAAAAAGATAGAAATTCTTCAATGTATACCAGAAAAGCTTCATTCAATGAACCCTTTTTTATGATAAAAGCAGTTCATTAAGGTAAATATAATTTTTTTCATGTGCTAAATATCAAAATTCAGATTTCCTCTCCTATTAAACTACTTTAGTAATTGTTGTTCAGTGTACTTCAAAAACACAACAAAACTTTTGAAATAAATATAAATAGTTTTATACCACAAATATTAGCACTTCATTTTCTCAAGCCATAATTTTTGTGCTTCTAAAGTGTTTCCTCTTCTGACTCACTCCACTAATTTTCTAAAGTACATTATCAATGAATACTTCTTGAACAGATTGCTGCATTTCAAGAATTGGAATTAGAATAATAATATAAACGAATGCTATTCAGATTTTCAAATAAAGGAAACAAGCTATACAATTATTTAAGTGAAAAATGATATTCTAGAAGAATTCATATACTGTTTGTTATCATTAGCACATCTGCTCTGGAACAGCATTTATCTGCTGCGGACAAATGCTAGGTTAGGGCAGCAGGAACACAAAAAAAGACATAATAAAGAAATGTTATGAATTTCTGAGAAAAGTAGAAAAAGAAGGGAATTCTTTCTTCTAAACTTCTGTCTGAGATACAAATCAAAATTCCTTTGAAAACATCTCTAAAGTGTAAATGTTGAAATACTACCCTTAAAGTTATTGAATCAGTCAAGATAGCCCGCTCAGTATCTATACTTGAGTTATTCATATCTAATGATCTTTATTTTACTGTCTACTATGAATGTTCTCATATTAGTTGTCAATAATGGAAATTATTTGTCTTTGCTTTCCATTCTTGCTTCTGATACAGTAGGAAAGAAATCCAGTATTTATGTAAAATATCCATAGATACATATGTATAGGTTCAAATATTTGAGTAGGTTCCAATATTTTCAGAAAGCAGTATGAAATTGAAATTAAGAAAATATATGATAATATTAATGTCAAATGAAAAGAACAGTCTAACAGTAGCAGTGCAATTTTTCTTTACAGAAAATATAAAAATTACTAAAATTATCACCTAATAAATAGACATAATGTGCATATGATATTTCAAGAAGAAATTTACAAGTTAAATTTAGAATTTAGGTGAACGTACATGGAGAGTATTTCTTTTTTTAGGTATTTGGTACAGGAGCCCACTATGCAGCTTGGACTCATAGCGATCCTCCTGTTTTCAGCCTCCCCAGTGCTGGGATTACAGGCATGTGCCACCACCCATGGTCTCAGTGGCCAACTAGGTACACCCCTCAGCTTAGCCTGTGGTGCTGGGGATGGAATGCCAGTCCCTGCACTTGCCTAAGCAGACCAGCGCAAGCAGTTAATTTCAAGCAGACAACCATGAAGGGCTGTGAATTCTGTGACATCTAAACTTGGTATAAATTCACAATGATAAGGATACTTTAAAATTCTATGCATCTGAACAAATAAAACAAAGATGCAGAATTATAGAAATAGAACTTATTGAGCTATGACACATTTAGATAGTGCTGGCCATGGTGGTTCATGCCTGTAGCCAGCATTTTGCAAAGCTAAGGAGGGAGGATTTCAAGTTTATGTACCTTCTACACATTTAGTAAGAACCCACTCAAAAATAAAAAAAGCAGGTTCAGTCCAATCCTCAGGGTTAGCAAATAAATACATAAATATTTGGCCTTGCTACAATGGGATCTTTTTAATACATAGCTATTCAATACATAATTGGCTTTTCAACACATGGTTTGCCTCTATTAGTTATTCGTAACTAATTGTTTATATAGAGGGGAGATGCAAACTCTATATTAAATCAAAAGCAAGGGATGATTCCAGGTTGATTGTGAATTTAAGTGTAAACTTGAAATGGTAAGCATTCTTAAAGATGACATAGGACACCAGCATACCTTAAGGTGAAAAATAAATTTGAGCAATACAAAAATGTAGTAAGCCATACTGAAAGAATTCTGAAAAAAGTACGTGAAATCTAAATTTTCTACCTATGAAAATACAACATTGAGATAATACTATTTATGACAAGTTAAGCTGTGGAGTTACACTTTAGGTTATTTACACATGATAATAATAAAAGTAACAAAAACCAAAAGACAAAGTTTAAGATAGAATGGAATTGACAGTCCACCACTGAGTATATGCATGTGATATTTAAAAATAGGAGCATGAAGTTGAGTATATTGTCATAGTAAAATGCAAAACAACAGTGACATTTTGCAGAACTCAAGTGCCCACCAGTTTAAAAAGATAATATTGAGAGTTAGTAATGTGAGGGAAGGGAAACTGACAATGTGTGTGAAAGCAAAAGTTGGTACTATGCTATAGATATATTTTTTATTACATTTAAGTGAAGGTATATAAAACCTGAACTTAGCAAAATAATCTTGCATGTATGACAAAGAATCCTTCTACACATTATGACAATGTTTCTCTTATACCAGAAAAGTTGCAAATAGTTATTAAATGTAGAATAGATACAAAACCTTTTGTCACTATTAAATGGAATTATTTACACTGGAAATTACATAAGTTCAAGTTACACACAGCAGGTGGAATATCTGTCATTCATACACTCAGTGAAAAAGTCAGGTTTAAGAATAATAATTCTCTTTGTATTTTCTTTACATAGATTAAACATTAAATATGGAATATAGGATTTGCGAAAGTAACTCAGTAGGAGAATACTTGCCTCTCAAGTATAAGGCTCTGGATCTGGTCCTGGTAATGGAAACATGAATGATCATCTCCCTCAATCTAAAGCACTAAGCTAATAAATAAAATAAAATAAAATTTGTTCTTTGGGGGCGGGGGAGATAGCTCAGTGGAATAAGCACTCTCCTGGCAAGCGCAAGGACCTGAGTTCAATTCTCGGTTCCGAAAAAATAAATAAAAAATAAAATAAAATAAAATAAATAAAGCACAAAGCTGTAGTTTTACCATAAAAAATATGTTCATGATAAAATATTTTATTTTCATTTCATGATATCGTGGGCTAGACTGGTATTCAAATGAATTAATCTTCCCATCACTGAGACAAAATACTACACACAAAATTTAAAGGGGAAGTTATTTTGGCTAATTGCAATGAATTTCAGGCCAAAGAACCTGATGGGTGGACCTGATGGAGGAATGCTGCTCATTCCTTGGCAATGAGGAAGCAGAAAAAGAAGACAAACCAGGGACATATATATCCTTTTCTGGTCATGCTCTTAGCCACTCACCGCCAACCAGGGCCCACCACACAAAATCACATTCAGCTAAGAATTCATCAATGGAGAAATCTACCAATGACCATAGAACTCTTACAAATCACCACCCAGGAGCCTCAACATTAAATTTCTGACATTGCCTGAGAAACAGAAGACCCAATACTATTATGGACTACTGAACTCTTTTAGAATATTTTGTTGAGTTAACACACCTATAATATTCAAATATAGGAACTAAACATAAAAAGGGGATACAGATGAATGTCCATTTTGTATCTGTGTATTCAAAATGTTTAGGATAGATATATAGTTACATTCTCTTAATGAATAGAAGGGTTGGTTCTAATAGAGTGTAAATAGGATATAATGTCCGCATCTTGTACAGCAATTAACCACTAGGAAGAATGTACGCAATGAGTTAATCATTGAAACTGTCCTACCAATTTGCTTTGAAACTGTCTCATTGATATTTGTTTCTCAATAAAATTATGGGGGGAAAAAGAAAAAAAGGAAAATGATGATGAAATTAAAAAATTTAAAAAAAAATGTGTAAGACTTTTAGGATATTTTAGGTCAAACCATGATATTCAGTCACTGACTCCAAAAGGCTCAAGTGAGTCTTCTTATGCAAAATGCACTTGTTTTATTTTTCAAAGCTGTAAAATACTTAATCTTTTCAACATAACTGATTTTGCATCAAACCTAAAGTCTCTTCTGAGAATCAAGGCAAACTTTTATCTGTGAGCACTTGAAAACTAAAAAATTAAATATTTCCATCAAATAATAGAATAAGGTAAACTTTTCCATTCAAAAATGTAGGAATCGGGGAATGGAAAGGAGCTGATGGAAAGCATATCTGAAATCCAAGAAGCAAAATATTAAATTGTTGGGCCATATCCAGCACCTGGGGCATGTGTGGTGTGCTGCAACTCAACAATGCTTGGGTGGCACTGGCTCTGTCAAAGGGCTTGTGAGAACCCACACAGCCTCTCTTCTGGTCTCACTCATTACTTACAGCTTTCCTCAGCAGACAGTACACTTTTCTAAAGGCTTCAATTTCTTGAAGTCTTGGTTAAACACTAAGCTTCACTCTTAAATCTTCAAACACTGTCTGTAAAGAACCTATTATGGTACCTTAGTTCAGTCACAAAATTAATTTTTTCCATGACTGTGGTCGCAAAATGAACTGGGAGAAGACAGACATCGTAAGAAAGTTTGATTCAAATCTCATCAATTTTGACTTGGGACCAGAGTAGTAGGACAAATAAAAGTCAATAACTGGAGTACTATTTTCCCATCCTTTCTGTGCAGCTGAAGTCTGGGTTGAAGCCCCCATACATCCATACTTCTATATTCTGCATGCCTGGAAATGTAGCACCACATGGATATTAAATTAAATACTTTGATGATGCTAATAATTATTGGTGGTTTGATTAATACACTGGAACGTTTGTAACATGGGTGGAGTGGCTCTAATTGCCTGGAGGACCAAGCACTGGGAAATACATTAGTAGGCCTCTTAGATTGAGGAGGGAACCCTGGAGTATACCCTTGAAACTCCATCGTGAGATCAGTTTATTTCCCTGGGATGTGTTCAAGGCATATTGTCTATTGTCCTGATGTGAAATGTTTCACTTTTTAAATATTAATGTTTTCAGCATCCCATCCACAATTTAATTATTCCACCTTATAAAAGCTATGTCTAGGAAAAGATGCATGATTTTTACATTTTTTTCTTCTGAATCTCAGATATAGGTAAAGCAGGCACCAGCATCTATGTCATAGCTTGAAAAGTTCACTGCTTTTAAATTTCCTCTGTGAGTCCACTTCATTGGATACCTTGAAATTCTACCTCACATAAAGTCTTAGGATATGAGAAAATATATATAGATAAAAATGTAAGTGTTCATTCTGATCTGAAGCTAATTGAGCCTGGTTTTTTCTGTCCTCATTCCCATGAGCAGTCTGGTCTTCTTACATCTAACATGTATCACCCATCAGACTGTTTCCAATTGTTTTGACTCTACAAAGGGGAGCTTGCTAAAGTGATACAGGAATGGTGGAAGAAGTGAATTTGCTTCCTGTTTGAATTATTTCTTTTTATTTGCTAGTCCTTTCATAAATTATGTACTTTTTTAATTTTTTGGTTGATAGAATAATATTACCTCCCTATAATTTGTCCTGGCTCTACCTCCTGAGATCTGTGATTACGTTACTATACAAGGTAAAAGGCACAGCACAATCTTAAGGATCTTAAGATAGGAATATCAGAGGCAGTCCCAAGTAACCTAAAAGAAACAGGTATGAAAATCAAAGTCAACAGTGAAAATTAAAATAAAGATGGAGAAAAATATTTCAATAGAATCAAAGGGTGCAGTTTTAAATTTTAAAGATGGAAGAAGTAGTTTCTAAGATAACATGGGAAGAGGGATTTTGCTTTTTATTCTAAAAATTGCATTTTTATTATAAAAATATACTCAGGACAACATTTCTGGGAAATGTAGGAAACAATAAAAACAAAAATAAAAATCAATCAGAACTTCACTTCCAAACATTACCAATTCTTATATTTGAATGAGGTTTTGTATCTTATTTTTACAATCTTAGATCATAATAATAATTGCATGTCCATTAAAAATTCTAAAGAAAGTTCTAAAAGATGGAAAAAGAATGGTACTATCTATTGTTTCAGAAATCAATTGAAGTCTTGAAATACATCTTAGAGAGAGAAGGAAAGTTAACTGTGTAATATTTATGGCATCCTTGTATGAGTCATGCATCTTCAGCAATAGCAGTTAGTTCCAACAGCAGTAGTTGAGTTCAGTTCTTATGCAAGTAAGACCTTTTTCAAAAAGCAATGAATTGCAGTCCTCTAGGTGCATATTCTGTCATTCTTCAGTGGCCAACTAGGCAAATGTTTTCACGCTTGCTTTTTTTTTTTTAAATTGATACCATGGGCTGAATTTAGCACCTTGAGCTTACCAGGCAGGCACCTATGCAGCTGAGCTTTCTCCCAAGCCCAGAAAATTGTTGTCTACAGGGTTTACTACAGTGAGATCTCAGTATTCTCTTTCTGCATTTTAGCTAATTTTTTATTAAATACTGTGATAAAATAACTGGTATAATTCGTGAAGCTTGACTGTAGCTGGAACTTGATAAATTTTGGTATCACTGAATCATTAAATTGTACCAAGGATATAGCTCAGTGATTTAAGACCTTGTCTGGCAAGGACAACTCCCTGAGTTTTATTTCCAATACAAAATAAACAAATAAACAAACAAATATTAAATCATAACAACACATGGGTCAAATGCTCCTTTTTAGGTATCTAATAACTTACAAACATGGAAGTATAGTCATGTGCCAACTGATATCTCATCGGAAAATTTGCTGTATGAAGAATCACTCTATCTTTTGGTACATGAAATTTCAAAGAAAAAATTAAAATC
>NW_004524666.1:1999855-2011690 GCF_000260255.1 Octodon degus | reverse complement strand
TGTCTCTGTCTCTGTCTCTCTGTCTCTCTCTCTCTCTCTCTCATTTATGTATTTGGTACAGGGTCTTACTACATAGATTAGACTCATAGTGATCCTCCTGTTTTCAGCTTCCCCAGCACTGGAATTTCTGGGGTGTGCCACCACACCCAGACTCAGTTCTGGCTCAGTGCTCCCCAACTGTGGGGTCAGCATGTCATGGGGGATGAAGGATTGAATCCTGGTCGCTGCACTTGCCAAAGCAGGTGCTTATTCCAGTGAGCTATCTTGCTGGCCCATAAGCCATCCATTTTAAATTAAGTGACCAATATTCTGCTATTTTGTGTTCTGTGAAACATTTCAATGTCTCATTATGTATCTTAGATATTCAAGTAACCTAAATGTGCATTAAAAAATGGAAAGTTAAAAATAAAAAACATATAATGTAATATTATTCAGCTTTAAATACAAAATTGACTTCTAGGGCAAAATCACTTTTGTCCTAAATGAACTATCCAGACACAGAACTACCTACATTATTGAAAGGACTCATGATATACCTTATATGAGAAATATAAAATAGACCAACAACTCATTCAATGAGACAGTAAATCGGTGATTACCAGAAGCTAAAGGCAATAGAAGTTAGGAGATTCTGTTTAAAGAATACATATTCTTATTCATGTAAGGTGAATAAGTGCTATAAGTCTACCATATAGATAGTGGTTTTAGCAATATTGTATGGTATATTTAAAATTATTAACAGGTTAAATCTTAAGTATTTTTAACAAAATGGTATAAAATTACTGTTTACTATAGGTTAAATCTTGAGTATTTTCATCAAAAAAGTATGAAAGTGCTGCTTTCTTTTCTTTCCATTTATTCTTTGTATTATTTATCATCCTTATTCTTCTAATTTATAAAACACTCTTTAGCATTTTACGTATGAGTTTTACCTACAAAATTCTCTTATCTATTTATTTTATTATTTTATTGTGTGCTATAGATTTTTCTATTATGCAACTTATATAGAAACTTCAGAAGGTACTATAAAAGTTCAAATATATTTTTGATATCTCATCACATATATTTTTGATATCTCACCATACATATTTTTGATGTTTCATCAATATTGAGTTGTAAACTCATATTTTATTGCATTCTTATAAAATAAACTATATCATATGAACATTGTTTTTGTTTAAATCTTCAATTTTTTGAATAGAATTTTAAGTTTTTACTATATTTGACTCATAACTATGATTTCTGATACTCTCTTCCTTTGTTCAATTCCATTTTAATCTAGTGTTATTTTCCTTCAGTCAAAAGGAATTTCATTTTGCTTTTCAGTAGTAGTTATTGTATCAAACTCGGCTGCTAGGCAATTGCTTTATTGGTGAACTTCCTACAAAAATACTTACAATATTTATTTGGCATTTTTTTGTGCTGAGGTAAGATGGCAAGTTAGTTTTTCATGTGTATCATTATCATCTGAAAAATTGTTACTTTTCTTTCACTATTCATTTGAAAATTATTTATTTCATGTTTTATTACAAAGACTTGAGTTATATATAGAAAGATGGGTTACCTGTTGTGCTTTCAGTGCTACATGTGTTCTTATAGTTTTATCACCATTGTACTTGTTTCCTGAATATTTTTATATGTAATATTCAGGAAACAAGTATTTATATATAGAAAATTTATATATAAATTTCTTTGGTGAACTTCACATTTACCCTGAAAGATGTCACATTGTTGAAAAATAAATTTTATTATTCATTAAAAGTGAAGATAAAAATATTTATTATTTTTATTTGACTGCTTTTCTGATTATTGTAACACCTGAGTAATTTCTCCTTTGATTCTATTGTATATTGTTCACATTTATAGCAAACTTTATTTTCTTACTATTTTCCCATCATAAGTAGTTTTAATGAATGTTAATCATGATTTTAATAATACTTAAACCCAAAAAAGAATAAGCCTCTTATTCTCACAGGTATTCAGTCCGGCAATTTAATCAAACAAGTTGTAATTCTGTTATATTCACTTTACAGTTAGATTCAAATTGTTTGACATCTTGTCCATTCCTTATTTAAACATGACCAGAAAGGAAAAGGAACAAAGATAGCACGGGGAAAGCTTGCTCAACTTGTCTTTATGAATCAGTGTGGATATTCCTGAAAAACTAAAACTTGCATTTAATTTGATCTACTATTCACCTTCTTCATGTTCCCTCAAAAAAGGAAAAACATCACACACCCATAATACACATACACATTCTATCTATCTATCTATCTATCTATCTATCTATCTATCTATCTATCGCAGTAGAATTTATAACAGCTAAATCTTGACAACATCCCATCTACAGATAAATGGATAATGACATGATATTTTTATATATTGAGATATTTCTCTCCCATAAAGAAGAATAAACCTGCAGCATTTATAAGTAAATGGATGCACTGAAACCATACTCTTAAATTAAATAAATTGGACACACATGTCCAAATAGCACTGTTTCTCTGGTATGAGAAACCAAAAGTATTAATAAGGACCAAAGTACATACTAGATATTGTGAAATGGGGAAAAAATTTTCTATTGGGTAGGAGAATGGGAGAGAGGGGAAAAGAAGAGAATAGTAGGAAAAACTGGGAAGAAAGCTTTGTAAGAAAGCACAAGAGGATATGAAGAGAGAGGAAGAGATTGAAAAATAAAGAAAAACAAGTTATATTATTCACAATTATAAATCCCCTATGATGAATGTAGTAATTATGGATATCTAAAATGTATCAATACAATTCAGAAACAAAGACTCTTCAAATTGTTTCCTCCTAAAATAATATCTATAAAGTGTGTCTATATATTAGTTGACACTTCTTTAAACCTCAGAGAGAAACTTTCTGTCTGGCTTGTTTGTCATTCTGAGTATGGTGGAAAATAATTTCATCTCACCTAGTGAATCAGGAAGGCTAATAATGAACTATCATTTAAAGATGCGCTAATTTATGTAATTTTATATTCTGGACATTCACTTCACAAAACCAGTCTCAAAAGATTGGTTTATTCATAATGAGAATCTATTATAGCTACTATGAATGGGGTCCTTAATCATTCATTATCAGCGCTAATTAGAAAAGATAGAAATAAGCAAGGTAGACAATAGTTTGCTCAGAAATCTTAAACCTCAATTTTTAATTATTTGCATGTGGTGTTGGTGTGGTCTCACACTTGCAATCAGACATGCTTATTAAACTGCAATGATAGGGATATAGTGTTTACAGTGGGGACATATTTAAGTGGCTAAGTCAGAGATATATTTCATGAGAAGTCACATACATTTTAGGGACTAAGGTATATTTCAGAGTATTTAGTTGATTCAGAAGGTACCTGGGGAAAAAGTCATCAACAATCTCTTTAAATTATTGCTGACATTTTAAATTTAGTATTGTCTATATATTAATTTCATCAAAATTCATTATCCCCAGTATTGATAGAAAAAATTTGCAAAGTGATCAGTTACTCTTTCTATTCTGCACTAAAGAAGACATGTATAGGGCTCAGGGATATAGCTCAGGGGCATAAGCACCTTCTTGATAAGTGCAAGCTTCTGAGTTTGATCCCTGTACCACACACAAAAAAAGATATGTATATTTTACTAATAAGTGACAGCTGCAAAACTGAATGGATTGCAAAATCTTATTTTATGGTAAAAATAAACACAGTTTACTTTTTATTTTTTATTATTTATTATTTATTTTTTGTTTTCTTTCATACTTTTCTTTTCCATAAATATTAAAAATTATTATGTAGCTTGGCCTGGGTTTTAGACATAGTATATATAGCCACTATCTCCTTGGCTTGGCACGTAGCTTGTCAATCTCCTAATCTGAAGGTCCTAAGGAATAGTGTATATTATATTGAGATTAATATTAATTATTTTTCATAAATATATTAATCATTTATAATGTAGATGGTATACTAGATAATGTTAAAATCACTTTAAAATTTTTAATGACTTTTGAACTTAGCTGAAAACTAGCAATATTCTTCTATGAAACAGAATTGAATAAGTCATGTTTAATATATGTTTTAGTTCTGACAACACATTTAGATTCAAGGTACACATTCTGTTACAGAAAAATAAAGGAAATACCACTAACATGCATTGTAATGTAGCATTTTATTCATGCATTGTTCTGTGTTTTAGCTATAATAGGGTAATATTTTTTTCTTCTTGCCTTTGTTTGTTTGTTTTTGTTTTCTGTCCATTAGCCCACACTTGTATTTAAGTAACAGCAAGCAATCAAGAAGAAAATTATGAAATCATTGTAAACACAGTATGATGCTTTTAAAAATTTTGAGAAAATTAAAGTAATGTACTGTTCTATCCAAAAGGCATATAATGGTTCTATTTTAGAAACACATAATCAGTTGTTAACGCTCATCTTCAATTATCCTGTTGACTCTGAGGCAAGCATTAACATGTTTATTTAGGAAATAGAGTTTGTTTTGGTTTCATTTATTTAAACTGTCATTTTAGAAGTCAGATACATGGGTTGATTATTCTACTGTGAATTATACAGAACATGTGTTATAACCAACCAAAATTTTTTATCTTTCTTTTTACTAACTTTTCACATTAAGCCAATAAAATAACCAAAATAATAATATTATTTAATAACTATAATAATTTTGTTTCAGAGTTAACTGTCAACATTAAATTTGATTTATAGAAGCCAATATAGACATTTCTGTTTTTTAACATGCACTGTTTATTACCTTTTGCATCAGATGAATTCTAACCTGAAGGAATAATAGCTACAGTGATCATGACATTGTCAGTCAAATTATTTCCAAGGGCTGGGGGGACCGTAAATCAGAATAAGGAAGCAGGAAAAGCCGGAATTATCCCTGCATTTCTTCCACCTTGAATTGAGTCTGATGTGGAGCCTGGAGAGGCACTGCTTGGTGCGCCTGATGCTTGCATTCTGTTGGCAGCTGCCCCAAGAGGATCACTTCATGCTTCAAGGTGAACAACTTCATTTGACTCTCTTCTAAAAATATGAGACCTACATGGTTCAACAGAGCTAGCTATCCTTCAAGATTCATCTCTTCCCTCTCTTCTTCTAGCGAACAAAGGTGTGGATCTATTTCTAAGTGAGGAAGATAACCATGGACCTTCAAGAGATCCAGAAAGATTGCAGAAAATAAAAGAGAGCCTCCTTTTAGAGGATTCTGAAGAAGAAGGTGATTTATGCAGAATTTGTCAGATGGCAGCTGCATCATCATCTAATTTGCTGATAGAACCATGCAAGTGCACAGGAAATTTACAGTATGTCCACCAAGAGTGTATAAAAAATGGCTACAGGCCAAAATTAGCTCTGGTTGTTCATTAGAGGCTGTAACCACCTGGGAACTCTGTAAAGAGAAGTTGCAACTTAACTTGGAGGACTTTGATATTCATGAACTACAGAGAGCTCATGCAAATGAACCATATGAATATGAGTTTATCAGCTCCGGTCTCTACCTAGTTGTGTTACTGCATTTGTATGAACAAAGCTTTTCTGATATGATGGGAAATACAAATGAACCAAGCACATGTGTTCGATTTATTAACCTTGCAAGAACTCTTCAGACGCATATGGAAGATCTTGAAACTTCAGAGGATGCTTCTGAAGAAGATGGAAGTCATAACAGAACATATGATATTGCCTAACTTCACTTAAGGCAAATGGAACAGTTGTGAACAAGTGTGTACTGACTAGCAATTAAGTATGAATTACTTCTGTAAGAGAATGCCTATGAAATACATTGACTATATAAAAAATGAATATATATATATATACATGTATATATGTGTATTTATATTCATTCTCAAGTGTTTCTGAATTAACTCTTCTGCTGGATCTTTTATCATTGACCAGCAAATTTGATGCTTATAAACTGGCAAAAATATTTCTCTTGTAGGTGAGTGGAAACATCTTTTCCTTGTTTTAAGCAATGCCTATCAACCCTTTTTTGTATTCTGATTACTGTAGTCATATTGATGAAAAATAGATTTGTGTTCTAGTGTCTTACTAGTGAGGAAAGGGGGACAAAATATGATTTTGAGATAAACTGCCAAACAGCACTTAATTAGTTTTTGTTGTACAGTGCCTTACATTGCATTCATATTTTAATTATCATTTTCTTCCAGTGTTTTCAAAAACTTTATGTGGATGGGAAGACATTACATAGGTTTCCAAATTTACTTTGAATTCTAAATTCACTTTGCAATAAAATTAATTTTAAAAAAGTGTAAAAGATTTAGCAATGGTGGAAAAGTTTTTGTACTGATTTTTCAAAATGCAGATTATATTAGATAGGCCATAGTATGTAACTATCCCTTTAGGAATATTACAACTGTAAATTATATCAGAATTGCCACTCAAATGATATTTGGTTAAAAAATTGCTGTAATTACAAGTTAATGGACTCTTTTTAAATCTCATATATTTGAAGTTTAAGAACTGGTTTTCAGTGTGTTTTTTAGTGTTGTCACTACTTTACAAGTAAATATGCTATAAGTACCTGTTTGGGTCTTGATCATTTTTAACTGTTACTCAATTGTTCTGAGCATTTACTTGATGATGATTAATATTTTTCATTATCAGGGAAAACAGATGAAAATTACTTATTCAACCTGAGTCGGCACTGTGGTCACCATTTGTATATTCCATAACATTATATTTTTTCCTGTCAACCCTGTTAGGATACACTTAAAAACACATCCAAGTAGTTTCAGGTTAAAGTGTGATGTTTCAGCAACAAGCTACTTTCTCAAAACCTAAATTGAAACCATGTAATTTCTTAAATGTGAATGAATAATTTGTCCCCACTTAATCTGTTCTTCTTCTGTAAAATTTTGGCTGGAAATAAAGTGTATACTCATTGATTTAAAAAATGTACAGTTAGCAAAAAAAAGTGATGTAAAGCAAATTTCTTTCATTGAATATTCTATGATAGCTTAGATTTATACCATTTTTATATTGTTTCTTCCAAATTCTATCATATGCAAAAACAAAACCCTAGAGACTTTCGATTGTTTTCAGGTGCTGTAATTAAGTTTTCAAGATTTGGATCCATGCTTAGCCTGATTATGTAAATGAATTAATCCATTACACTGGTTATCCAAAATGAAACAGCATTCTTGCCACTGTGTAGCCTCTGACCTTAGAATTTCTGAGAAATACGTCATGGATGTATTTTAGTCAAACAAAAAAAATACATTTTGCTCTGCACCTTATTAGGCCTGAACCCCAAGAAGCCTGGTCCGTTTCCTTCAGTTTCCACATCCAAAGTTTATGCTACTCTGGGTTGGTAAGTGGAAAAGATGGAGACAGAGATGCCTCAAATGTACACGCAGGGAGATTAAAGGCAACAATAGGAATAAACCTACCTCTCTTGGTATCATCCAGATTCTGAGACTGCAGTCCACATATCAACTAAATTTAACTGCTTGCACAGACACCAGAAAAACATGGAAAAGAATGTAAAGCTCAGCCCCTTACAAATTTATGGAAATAAACCCACAGTTTGATTCAATATATTTATTTATTACAATACATTTTATGGTAGTTTGTTACAGAAAAACAAATAGTAATGGACAAAAGCTGCTACCAAAAAGACAGTGATGGTAGAACAGACATGTCCTAAATTTGAGATTAAGAAGTAAGCAAAAATTTTAGGAGTAGACCATTAATAAAAGTAGGAATGAATGAGTGAAAGTACTACAAGATCCTAAAGCAAAGAGGATTCAAGTTATATATCCATGGAAAAATTATTACTTTATCCTGTACAACAACAAGAACAATGGGATAATGAATTTGTGGACGTAGCTATCAGATTTCTAAGTAGACAAACTGCATACTGAGTAGCTTGTTTTCCTTGCTTTTAATATAATAAGGCTTGAGGCAGATGATGTAAAGAAGGAAATGTCCACAGTTCAGATTTAAGAAGAGATATTTTAAACAATCAGGACATTCTCTCTTGAAAAATAAAATTATTTTCAGGTGTCTTCTAAAAAAGATTTTTCCAACAATAGCTTTAGATCACTTCAAGTTAAAGATGGTCTTGATTGGAAGGTCATAAAAAATTTTTGTTCAGATATCAGAAAGCTCTAATTTCATTTAAAAGAATAAACTCCATGTAAAATAAATAATTATGTATATCTGTTTTTTGAAAAATAATTTTAGAAGAATGAGAAAGCATAGACTGCCCTAATATAGTATCAATAAATATGAATAAAAATAATGAACTCTAAAAATGCAAGAGTAGAAAAACCAACTGAGAAGTAGAATGATAGGCAAATCATCTGAACAAACATTTAAATAGAATCACATAAAACTGCCAGAAAATATATCAAATATTTTTGTCATTAAGGAAATGAATATGAAATACTGTATACTTAGTATTTCCTGATTTAAAAAATTAAGGACCAGCCCAGCCATATCAACTTTTGTCAAATATGTAGGAGATATAAAAATCACATGCAGTGATTAAACAATCAGGACATTAAACAATCAGGAGAATAAGAAATGAAATTACAGTGGTAATTGAGAATAAGAAATGCAGTGGTAGTGAGAATAAGAAATGAAATTACTTTGGTGAATCAATTATTTAAGGGTGAAATATACATCAGTATATAATCCAAGTATTTTGGGGGTTGAGATCATTGAACACAGCATGTTGTGCATGCTAATAATGCGCTCTACTACTGAACTTCATGACCCAATTATCCAGCCATTTCCTAATAGAAATTCATCCAGGAAATAAAATCATACAGTCTGTCCTTATGTTTTCATCTCTTACCCTAAGGAGGTGAAAGTTTCCCACTTTTCCTGGAGTGCTTAAGTCCCTCAAGCAATTTTCCTTTTGTTCTCTTACCCTGAGCACATCTGTGTGACAAGCCCCTTCCTTAAGGTCCCTTGACTTACAAATCAAATTGTATCCCATTGGAATTCATATTTATGGCTTTTTCTTAGAAAATTAAAAGCACATGCCATCACTGAAGGTAATTATTTCTTTCTATATTAGGACCTAAAATGTTCTTCAGATTAGTATTTGTTTTATGATTTCATGAATATTTATTTATGAAAATTTAAATATACATTAATACTTAGCTAATTAAAAGTTATGTTTTAATGCACATTTAAGAGAGTAAATATTTATAAATTTCACACAAGTTATCTATGTTTATTGTGCTTTCACTAACTTTGACACTTTATAGTCCTTTGGAGAAATGGTAAAGTATGATTTTACAGTTTCATAATTATCTGTCACTTAGAGGTTTTTTCTTCCCATTCATCGCCTTCTTTGTGCTGAGTAGGCTCCTGTCATTGTGTTTCTGCATGTTAGTGCTGCTGAAGTATCCACTGACTGTTTGTATTCTGAAAGACTTATTGTGTAATGTATGCATGGTACATATCTTCATCTCGAAGTGACTATCACAAAAGGTATTTTCCTTTTTTAGAAAGCTCAGAAATTTGTACAACTTTCAAGCAACGCAATGCTAGGAGATAATATAAGTTGTCTCTTACAGTTTTTCCAAAAGTGTAACTGTCCTCGCTGAAATGTGAGCACCCCAGTATTTTGCCTTTTTTTCTCCACAAAGTGAAGGACCTAAATTTTATAACACTGATATTCATGAGACTATAATGATTATGACTGTACATGTTGTTACTTTTGCTGTGTCCTAATGACTCTATGTTCTTGTAAAATGGGAGAACTCTGAGAGTCCTCAGCAAGTTTCCATACTCTACTAGTTTAGTTGCCTCGTGACTCTTCTTCATTCATGGTAATTTAAATGCGCTGCAGTCAAACAGCAAGAATTTTATAGATTTTAAATTCAAATGATTGAAAATTTAAAGTGATCTAACATAAAACCCGAAATCCAAATTTGAATACACTTATGATTCTAGAAAACAAATGACACCATTTACTGTGTAGCTCAGGAACTGCTAGTGCTTAATTACTGAAATGATCTATTGTGTTGTGCTCTCCACACTCAATACACATGCTCTAACAATGTTTCAGAAATCTAGAGTTGAAATATGTGTTCAAAGGTCTAGCCCATCAATTTACAAGCTGAAAGCCACTGAAAATACACTTAATTTCCTAGAATTCTATTTGTGTATAAAATGGAAATCTTAGTGTCCATCCTTCATGGGTCAATGATAAGAATTAAAGTAAGTAATGCACAATTATAATCAATTCCAATCTTCTTGGTGCATAGTATGAAGCTCCCAAAATTCTCATTTCTACCTAGCTTCCTGTAATATATTTCCACATTAGTTTTCCTTATGCACTGCCTTTTACTTTTAATTTTATCTTAATTTCCTTTTTAAGAAGAAATTGAACTCAGGACCTTGAATTTGCCAGGGAGGTACTGTGCTGCTGGGCCATATTCCCAGCTCACTCCTTTTACTTTGAGGATTATGAATAGTTTTCAATTTTTTTTAAGCTTAAGTGTTTTTGACCTATAAATAATTCATGCTATTTTCACTGATTTAAAATCTCTAAGCCCTTTCTTCCTCATGAATTCATATTTTTACCTTATCTGCACAAATTTCTTGAGCCTCAAAACAAAAACTAGTCTTCATTTTCCAACTGAGCCACATATGTTTATTGTTCAACTTTTTGCCAGACGGATGCACACATTCATTCATTTGATTGTAATTCTTACTAAATAAAGATTGCCTCTAATTGTAGTTTTCATTCTAGCCCATAAGATATAATGAGACCAAAATAAGCACCTTGCTACACAGGGTTTCTATTTTCTATATTGATTTTACATGTTCTGTCTTTTACTCTCTAAATCTGGTCTTTTTTACTTGTACTTGGAGAAGTAATATATCATTATTTTAGGGAGGAGAAAATCATCTAACATTTAGTCTCTCATTCCTTTCTTTATCATTATATTCTATTTGTGTCTACAAAATTTCACATGGTGTTATAGGTTGTGTCTAGTTGTCCCTCCAAAGCTTCATGCAGTTGAGAGGTTGGGTCTTCGAGAATTTGAAATTTGCTCATGATCCACTGGGATTATGGGTCTTAGTAGTGCTGGGATTACTGGTGTGAGAACTTCCCCCACCCTGGGTCAGAGAGCGTGAATGCAATTTAAGGGAGACAGACATCCTCTCTGTTGCCATTGTTGCTGCTGCTCATCCTTTGGCTACTGCTGCTCTTTGCTGCCACCAGGAACTGATGCCCTCTGCTCTGTGCCACTCTGCCTTCGAGCCAGCTGAGTATCCCTGAAACCTCCAGTAACCGTGAGCTGAATAAACCTTCCTTCCTTCCTTTATTTTGGATGTTGGGTATTTGTCCTAAAGAACAGTACCTGAGACTCATGGCATTTGTATGGATTTTGCTTAAAATTTGGAGTATATGTAAAATTAAATCTGGTCTGAAGTTGCCCCTGTACCTTGAGTTTCTATATAACAAACTGCCACCTGACTTAGCATGTAAATAAACTACAATAAATATACTGAGATACATAGATAAGCTGTAATAGAACTTTAGAATGTAAGACATAAAGTAGCTTAACTCAGTCCTAAGCAGGAACGTGTCACCTAACCACAGGTAGTCAATGTCTCACGCCGTGGCCAAGAAGGCAAACACCTAAGTAAAGCCAATCAAGAGGTGTGTGTAATACACGTGCTGCATCTCATGCATACTGTAAGATTCACTGTTCATACTGCTGGGCAGAGCTCTCTGATTCGCATCTGGCTCTGAGAGGTGCTTATTTCATAAAATATTCTTGGCTCTAATATACGCCATGAAATCTCATTTGGCTAAAATTCCATTAGATAGAT
>NW_004524666.1:1996092-1999709 GCF_000260255.1 Octodon degus | reverse complement strand
TTTGTTGTTTTCTGTTGAGAGAAGATAGGTTTTATATACTTCCTCCATGAAACTATGACAATCCTGTTATTCATTTATTTATCTAATATCTGTAATTTTATCTGTTCTTAGGAAATTTTTTTTTTGAAATTTACTTATTTATTTTAGGAAAGGGTCTACAGGATGTGCAGATCTCACTACTAGATCGGACTCGGAGTGATTCTACTGTTTACAGCCTCCCAAGAGCTGAGATTACAGGCAGGTGCCACCATGCCCAGTCTCAATTGCCGTCTGAGAGTTCCCCAGGGGCAGGGGCAGCACCTCAGGCCCAGGGAGTGAACCTCCGGCCCCTGCGCCTGCTTGCAGGTACTTTAATCTGCCTAGTTATTTGGCTGGCCCTTTGGAATTCTTGACTACTAGTTCTATAGCGTAAATTAGTTGCTTTCTAAACTTGCTTTCCAATATGTACAAATTTTAAAAATCTCAATCCTTCATGTACTCCATGGCTTTAGCTTTCTTGATGCTATGATGCTCACTTTGAAATAATAAAAGGATACACAGGTCTATTTGAATTAATGCTTCTCATTGTGCTAGGTAATCAATGTATTCTTTGGTTTTAAAACTGTACTTGTCTATTCTAGAAGTAATCAGTTTTCACTGTCATCACCAATAGGAGAATTTATCCTGTTCAAAAAAATTCATTAGCAAAACTTCTAAATATTAACTCAAAAAATTTAAACCATACTAATGTCTACTTTTAGATCACTGAGTAACAGTAGAAGTCATGAAATCATTCTTGTTTCTTTTTTAATGTATTTATTATAGGGTCTAATTATACAAATCATACTTAAAATGATCCTCCTGTTTTTCAACCTCCCAAGTGCTGGGATGACAGACATGCAACACCATGCCTGTTGCCGGATCTCATTCTCTGTGTCAGCACACTCTGGGTGGCAGGGCCGGCAAGGCATGCTGGGAATCGAACCTGAGACCCCTGCATCTGCCTAAGCAGGTGTTTTCTAATCTGCTGAGCTATCTATCTGGCCAGCCATGTAAAAATCATTATTCTTGATTCTTTCTCCATGCTGCTTTCTTCCATGCTGTTAAATTTCATAGGAAATGATATCAACCTTTTTTGTATTACATGGAGCAACATAAATGTTTCCATTTAAAAGATTTTTTTTTTCTCAGTACCAGGGACTGAACTCAGAACCTTGTGCTTCCCAGGCAAGCGCTTATTCTACTGAGCTATCTCCCCGGCCCCTTGAGAGATTGTTTTAATGTTGCAATAATTCATTTTTTTAAATCCTTGGAATTAGGTCTTTTTTAGTTGGTTTGGGTGTCTCTTTTTTAATTGTTCATGGATGATCAATCTGGAGAATAAAGCTGGCAGTATAGTCATTTTTACTCTGGTGCACAGCCAACCATCCTGCAGATTATTTCCTTACACAGTATCTTTATTTTATTTCTTTAGACATGAGTCATAAAATTTTGTTGTGCCCAAGGGTCTGAAGGTTTAGGGAAAAGTTAAGGTGCACTGAGAATAAAATGTCAGTTATTGTACAGCCCTGGAAATTGGATTTTTGATACTTGAGACTTCTTGGTTTTGCTTCTGCTGCTGCTGTTAGTTCTGTTTGTTTAGTGATTTTTCTGGACTAATTCTATAAAATCTGTATTTGTTTAGAATGAAGTCATGAAAGTCTGTGTTCAGGTAAATTACTAGTGAGGGGATGATCGACCAGAGCGTCTTAAAATGCCCTGAACTCTTTCTTTGACAGGGTGTGTGTGTGTGTGTGTGTGTGTGTGTATGTGTGTGTGTGTGTGTGTGTGTGTGTGTGTGTTGGGACATATTTTGTATGCTTTGGCAATTTAAAAAATTCTGATGGCCTTTTACTTCTGCCTAAACAGGATCTCATGTGTGCCAGCAATGAGTGTTCCATACATTCTCACCTCTTTCTTGTCCATGCATTAATGTATGCTCGTGTGTCCAGTATCTAGATTCCCAGGAACGTGTTCAGGATTTTCAGTATCTACATTACACGCTTTCCATGGTTTTTCCTTTTTTGTTGCTGTTATCATTTATTTTTGTCCCAGAACTTCTTTGAACCAACTGTCATCACAGCATTAGGTGGTTACGATGAAAAACAATGACATCTGATTATTTTTGACAATTCTCTGGAGATAGGACTTTTCCTATGGAGCTACTTGTCAGTTTTCAAATAAGAATGTTCTGGAAACTGGTTCTCTTCGAACTGTGAGACAGATGCTAACAGTGACAGTGCCCTGGGGTAGGATTTCATTTTTGAAGACCGGTATAAATCCAGTCTATTTTCCCTAGGGCAGGAAAGGCTGCTAGTTTTCAGTTTCCACAGAAATACAGAGAAAAGGTGGGGACCAGGCCAAGTTTGCATATCTCAAGCCCTTCAAATGAAAGTTTATTCATTCTTCTAGAGAAAAAATATTAATATCTCTGAAGATTTTGGTTAATTTCAAGACTCCTGAAAACATTAACTTTCATAGTATTTGTCAGTATTTTCTTTTACTGCAGGATTATATTTTTATAAGTCCTATGATGTCTTTCTTGAAGTCTTACTAAAGTTACATTGTACTTAGAATAGTTTTCTAGAAGGAATAGTATTTGGCATCAGCATATTCATATAGTTTGTGTAATTTAATTTTACTAATCCAAGCAATCAATATTCCCATAAAATATGTGCGAGTGGCCACTCTACCCTCATAGACAGATCTAATTCTTTCTAATTTTTTTTGGGGGGGTTAGGATAAGAGACTGTAATGTATTAACTATTGTTTACTTTCAAGTCTTTATAAATACTTATCATTTGTCTAGTTAATATAGAAAATATTAATGCCAGCCAAATAGCTCAGCAGATTAAATTTCCTGCAAGTAGATGTAGGGGTTGGGGATTCGATCCCCAGGCCTGCCATGCTGACCCTTCCCTGGCACACACTGAGATGACAATTGAGACTGGGCATGGTGGTGTGGAACTGTAATCCCAGCTTTTGGGAGATTGTAAACAGGCAGATCACCATGAGTCTGATCTAGTAGTGAGACCCTAAACACCCTGTAAATCCTTCCCTAAAAATACAAAAAAATATAAATGAATAAATAAGAAAATATTTAACTTACTTTGATGTACCTGAAATGAACTCTATGTGCATTTTTCAGGAAGATTTTGCCAGCCAGAATGCCAGTAATTCTTGTCAGACTGATGTGAAGTGCTGATGTGCCCACTCCTGTACAGCTGTCTTAGGGAGTCACAACAAATCAAATTAATAAAATAATTAATTTTCATCTTATTTTGTTCATTTATGCACTCCCATTTTTAGTGTGACAATTTAATAGTACCTTGCATGCTTATATTCAAAATTCTTTTACTTTTATATTAGTTGTTATGGTTTTTCTAAGGCAGAAATATTTGTGAAGATCTGTTAGATGAGTTTCTACCAGCAGCAAGGTGCAAAGGAATCAAGAGAGAGGTAGGCTGTGTTGAGAGAAAAGTGATGAAAGTTGCTTTCAAGAAGGTAAGAAAAGGTTGGCCAAAGAGCTCAGAGGATTAAAGCACCTGCAAGCAGGAGCAGGGGCCAGGGATTCGATCCCCATTGCTGCAGTGCGGGCC
>NW_004524666.1:1985982-1995637 GCF_000260255.1 Octodon degus | reverse complement strand
GATAGAAGATAGAAGATAGAAGATAGAAGATAGAAGATAGAAGATAGAAGATGGAAGTTTCCAGAAAGCTATATATTTTGTTATTATGCCATTCAGATAGTTACATTTCTGGATCGACTGTTAACTTCTTGCGTAATTCTGAGGAAGCCCAATAGAGCTATAATATCAACTGTTTTAGTTGTGAAATGACAATTGAATTACTAGCTTGACTAAAAAAACTATTATGGGAATAAATGAACTCACTGGACTCCACATATATTTAGAACGTAAAAGCTAGAGACTCTGCTGCAGGAGCAAAATCTGGAGCCTTGATTATTATTACCCAAGTACAATAACAGAAATGTGTACTTTTCACTTATTTGCACATAGGTAATCACTAGTTATAACATCATTCTATGTTCTTTTATTAAATTTGGAGTGTTAACTACCAAAGCTTTTGAAACAAGAATTTCAAATTAATTTTAAAAATTTGGAAAAAAATTGGTTAGTAATTCCTGAAGTAACTGACTTTGGTCAACATACTGTAATTTTTCACTTATTTTTAGAACAGGATGTTAATGAGTCATTTCATGTACTTCATTAAAAGTGGTTCAGAATGGCACTGAGCTGTGGAATAAGTGGGCACATTACATGTATTTGCAAGATAGTTCTTTTACCCTATTAAATACATGATAAATTTTTAAATGGTGAAAGTAAGCACTAAGATTTATACTATACTATAGAAAACCAAGCATACTATCTAAGTACTTACTTTCTTCTAAAACAAAAGTCACTTGAAGTTTTACTGAAGGACATTCAAGGTCCTATTTAACATTGCAACACTGATTTATATTAATTATTCATGTAGCATTCAGTTTATGAAATACAGTTTATTTCTATTCTACTTGATGTGGCAGTACTTTCTTTTTTAGCAGTATTTGTCTATATTCATAGTTCCCATTTTATTTGATGTAAATTCTTTACTCTAAAATTAAATGTAAACATAAGGTGATTTCATGGTTAGTATTAGGGAACTTTTTCAGAAGTTGATCAGGAGGCAAGACAACATATAGTAAGAATTTAAGATAATATAACCCAATGTTTAGAATTACATTTTCTTAATAAGTTTTTCCTCAAGACACCAAAGGGGTAGATTTATTACATTTTGTTGTTGTTTTACAGAAAGATGAGGTAAAATTGAAAGCTCAATATATTCAACTATATTTGTGAACCTGTAGTAAAATTCCCTTGTGATTTTTGTCCATTTAAGATAGAGATGACTTATAGGCAAATGCATTTTTGGGAGTAGGGACAGAGCTCTTAGGATAGGTGAATGCATATGTCTACACTATTCTTGAATTTAGTTTCTCATACCGTGGTTTTTTATTGGGACTGGAGAAGCAGTGTATTCTAAGCTGTTATAAACATTTTTAGCACTTGTCTGTCATTTTGTTTCAGTTTGGTTAAAAGGCAGAAAGTGCACACCTCTTTTATATATGCTTGTTCTCTGTTAGTATTTTTAAATATATCCCACATGAGCTTTCTCTCTCTTTTCATTTTAGGAAATATTTCTTGAAATAGTTCTTTCCTCTTCATCTCAATCATAATAAATAGGATTCAAATATTTACTGCTTATAACATGTGTTATTACTAGAGAATCATAAGCTGCTCTTTGTCTCCGTTTGTTTCCTTACAACTTTTTTCATTTTTCTAGAAACAAGCTGGAACATGAAATTTTTGAATTATAAAAACATGCTATCTTTATGCTAGCATCTATGACCTAGTATACAAATAATTATCAATGGTCCATTACATAAAATATTAAAAATAAGACCAAATGGGGCTGTTTTTCAAGAATACAATACTTTTATGGATAATAGTGCTTAAAATTGATAAGCAAAATATAAAATTTCACTAAAATTGACAGGTTTCATATAATCTTAATAATAATGTGACTTAGGACAAGAAGATTGTGATTGGAGCTAAATGAAAAGAAAGAGTGCACCACTAAGGACAGCAGCCCGACCCCAGAGACAAGTGGCACACAGACACCTTGAAACAGGTATGTTTAGTCTAGTAAAACTGAGTATGTGCCTTCTCTGACGAAATCTTTTGAGCAGATATGTCCCTATTACCAGTCAGTCTTTGGTGATGATCTTCTTCATAAGGAAATATAAGCTTAGCAAAGAGACCGAGTCAGAGATGCTTCATACAATAAATACTAGTTACTACCATCCACGTTGCATGTGTTCAAGAAACTATTTAGAAAATAAAATACATTGAATTGTCAATAATAGTCAACTTACTCTTCCTGACCTAATTTTCTTCCCTGAGAAATAGTCTATTCGAACCCTAACTGTCATTATTTTATTTCCTTATTGGATGCTTATTGGGTGTCTAAAAGTTGTTTGATAAAATCAATAATGTGATTTTCAAAAAATGAGTTATCTTATATTGACTAGTACATCTTTAACTTTTCTTCATAAAGATTGAGATAGTTGAAGGGATATCAAGTATCTATATTGTTCTTTTTAAGAAATGTATTTTTCTTTTCCTGCCTAAGGCCTGTTTGTACCTGCTAGGTACTCAAAACAATAAAATTTCTCTCACTGAATAAGAAACAAAAAGACATAATTCTCACAATTACATATTGATGATTCTATTTGAAAATAGAAAACATAACATATTTTTCTATTTAAAGATTTATTATTTTAAAGTGTAGAGAGAGGGATTGGTGCAATACTCTTTCTAAATTTTAAATTAAGAGCATGTCACAAGTAATACAAAATATATCGAACAATCATAAAAACAACTACCAGTGAAGATTATTTATACTGAAATCTCAAGGAGAAACTGTCTTCTATCTTGAATTTGAAGGTATAACAACTCATGATTGCTTGTGGTTATTCTGTAGGGGGCAGCAAAATCCAAACAAAATAAATATTGGCGGACTCTTGACAAAAACCATTTAGCAGCTGGTTTGTACTATGAGCAAGGGGCTGAAGAATACCTGAATTACTGAAAAATTATCATCATGGCTAATTAAAATTCTTTATGTTAGCAACAGGGGTTGCTTGTATTCCCTTTTATCTAATCTCTTCTTTTATATACATAACTACTGAAGCAGAACAAAACCAGTGAGATAAAATTAACACACAAATTGTTTTTCCTCCCTTTGGGCAGGGAAAATCCTGTTTACAAGGAAAATGATATTATACATAAATATTTATGAAAAACAACAGAGTGAAATTCATTGAGTTTTTGTGTAAACTAGCAAAGAAATGACACGAGGTAGAATATTTGATACTTTTATTAACAGTTCCACAACATCTGAAAATAAAAGTCTATTGAGAAAATAGAATCATTTGCTATCAATAATTAATTTTAGGTTGTGCCAACTGAGAGAAACTGAAGACTTTAGTTAATTAATATGTGAAACCATTAAAGTTCCCTGTTAACCAGGTATGTTTCTTTTCTTTGTATTTTTTGGTCTGCTGGGAAAAGATTTCTCCATTTTCTTCAGACTCCAAAAGTTTTGTTAGGAAGAAATTAAGAAAGCCAAGGCATACATTATGTTCATTAGGATTCTATGGGGGAAATTTAATCTAGTCTGAGGTATAGTGGAATGTCTTTAAGTAAAGGGCACATTTTTCATTTAATGAGACATCCACATCAACCTACAGAGTCATGTGATTCCAAGCAAGCAGAATTCATTATCTTTCAGAGTTAAATTTCCAAGCTTCTGTTAAAAAAAAAGAAGAAGAAGAAAATCTTACCTAAAATGCTCCTGGGTTGTTTTTCCCTACCTCATGTAGTTTGGCATTTCATTTCCATTGTAGATTTTTCACTAAGCATTATTAAACAAAGCTGCAGGTGTAAGTACCACACATTAATCATGACATTTCTTAAGGTCATAATAATATATGTAAGTGGTAAGGGAAAGAAAGAATAATTATTTAAAAATGACATATGTATTTTTAAACTGTTAATATTGGGAAAAAAATGGCATGAACCAGGACACGATGGCACATAGTTTTATTTCCAGTCACTGCAGAGTCTGGGAAAGAGGGGGAGCTTGTTGTTAGCACAATTGTTTAAGCGCCTGCCTGGGCAAACCAAGTCAGGCTTGTGGGACCACGGTTCAAGAGGCTGGGAGAGAGGATCATTTCAGTTTAAGAGTTTGAGGACACCCTAAAAAATTGCCGGACCTTTTCTCAACACACACACACACACACACACACACACACACACACACACACTCACACGCAGACGCACGCACACACACACACACACACACAATGAGTCATCAAATGATGAAAATTTTATTTCTTTTTCCACAAGAAATGGTTGAAAAATTTTCTCTGAGTTCTAGCATCCAATTAATCCAAACTTTTTACTTTCCTTCTTTAATTGTACAAGAAAATACAAAGTTAAAAGATGAAAACTATAAAAAGTGGATTCACCTTGATTAATTTTGATATTATTTAAGAAAGTAGATCAAATTTTAATTCTCATTCTATTAGTAGCGACATGTCAATATAATTTATTAATATTATTAATAACCTTCTAATATGACAGAAATATGGTAATGTATAGAAGATATAACTGAAGTTTTTCTTTATTTGAAAAGTTTTGTGCTTTATTTCTTGAAATTACATTTCAATAAAGAAAATTCCTCATCATTAGTGAAAGTCTTTAGGTCAAGATTTAATTATAATAAAAGGATCTGAAAATAAGGGAATATTTTAAAAGAGAAGAGGAAATAGTTCAACCAGAAAAGCTTTTTAAGATAACTGAATTGATGTTGAAAGTGTTTATAGTCTTTCTATTTCTAAAGTTGCCCATATTTTACTGCAAATCACTTCTATGATCGATTGAAATGTCTAATTCATGAATTTATGAAACATGTTATCTTTGTAGTGTGGGGAGTCACAGTCAGCCGCTGCCTACTAGTAGGGGACTATTTCATTGGATTCTTGTCAGGACACATTAGAAAAAATATAAAAATGCATCATGAGGACAATAAAGTCGTTCTAGAAATCATTTCCAGAGAGCTCAATACCAGAGGTCCTGTACCATCCGAGCTCTCAGGCTACTAATAGGGCAGACTGTGTCCACCCAAGTGATTGTGTTGAATGACCGGTAGCCAGGTATTTGCCTTGGATCAGGGCGAGCTACATATAATAGCAACACACAGAGCCCCACTCAGTTTGCTTTGGAAATCACTTATGGAAGTGATTTTCTTTAATTCACCCAAACTTTGGCTGTAATCATTGTCTTCACTCTTCTGTTTAAAAATATAGAACAAAAAAGGACAGTAGTATCTATCTGGTAATTTATTTAAAGCTTTCAGCACTCTGACCTTCACTTGTTAATACTGTATGTGATCAAAATATACAGTGATGTTTAATTTTTTACAGAATATTCATTACTGCAAAAGAGATATTCCCAGCAACCTCCTCAGAAGACTCCCAGTTGCTTAAAACATTGTCGTCCCATCCTTCTCACCACTTTCTGAATCAGTTTTGGAAATCCTCTCTCATGAGTGTCTTTACTTGTGCTGTCCTTGCTGCCTTGCTTTGCTCAAATGATTCAAAATAACTTTTCAAGGTTTTTATAATGCACTCTCAGCACCAGTCACTGTATTTTTTAATCACATTTTTTAAATTTTATTCTACTTTTTAATGTATTTTAGTACAGTGTCTCACTACGTAGATCGGACTCACAGTGATCCTTCTGTTTTCAGCCTCCCAAGCGCTGGGATTACAGGTGCACACCACCATGCCCAGTCTCAATCACTGTCTCAGCGTGCCCCTGGGGTGGGCATGTGACTGCTTAAGCAAGTGCTTTAATTAGCTGAGCTATCTGACCAGCCCTTGATCACATCTTTTAAAGACAAGCATGAAAGAGGTCTTGCTTCAGGCATTGGCACAAAGGGTGGGGCGAGTGCCTTCACAATGAAAGGAAGAATTTTGAGAGTCAGTGAGTGTTTTACTTTAGAAATTTTCACTATATATTCACCACTCATATTCTGGAAATGATAATTTTCATTTTTACTTGAATTTATACAATCTTCTGAAATAAATACTACACTAACATTTTATAATTCTGAGTTGAAGGAATCTTATTTCTTCCTATGATAACATTCTCTTCAATCTAGTTATGTATGATAATGAGAAAGTGGTTATACATGTCCACATCAAAACTCTAGGGTCAATTTTTTTTTCTTTATGGTCATTTTTTATGAAAATAAATTAATTAGAAGCTTTAGAATTTCACATGATGATCTTGTAATCTTTATTTTTAAATATCTCTGTTACAAATATTGACTCTTGAACTGTCACATTTCAACAGCCTTTGCTCTCCTGCAGGTGATTCGATGCATCACAATGTTTTCAGAAGAGAAAATTTGATAGGGGGTCACTCAGTGATCACGGGAAGAAGGCACTGGAGTTTGGTAAGTCAGACAATTGTCGCTTTTTCAATTTTCAGAACTTTTTTCGTTGTTTGATAATTTAAATTAATTTACTCTCTGGTTCCCAGAGATTCGTGAAACTCCCATTTGAATTAGACACTGGCAAAATCATTATATCTGTCAAGAATGTGAATGTCTTCTGTTTCAGTATGAAGTTTTACTTGTCATTTTAAAAATAGTGAAGCCAGTTTTTCTTAAATGGAAAGAAAAATATGAAAAAAAACCTTCTTGAGTCTCACATTTTAATATTAGATTAACAAACATCACTCAGTAATCTCGGAGCAGGTCTCCCCTTTCAATGACATGCCACCAATAAATAAAATTAGATTTGTGTTGCTGAACTACATGACTACTCCTGTAAATAGGTGTATCACAGAAAGGCTCTACCCTGAGGAGAAGAATGAGGAGATATTTTCAGTTAAACAATTTTCTAACAGCAATGGAAAATTTTATGAATTAAGAAAAAGCATAGAGCAATTTATGGGAAATTATAACATCCTTTTACAACTTTCCTTTGTTAAGATCTGAAATATGACAGAAAATACAAAATTCTACTGAAAGATGTAGAAATCCCACTCAAGTCTTTTAACTTCTATTCTTATTCTCTAGATTACTTTTCGTTATATTTCTTTTTTTTTTTGTTTGTTTGTTTGTTTGTTTGTTTGTTTTGGTACCTGGGATTGAACTCAGGACTCTGCACTTGCCTGGTAGGTGCTTATTCTATCGAGCTATCTCCCCTGCCCTTTTCTTTATGCTTAGTAAAATAAAAATAGATGAATTCTCAGCTTCAGCTGTATTAACTCTTGTTCCTGGGTTGCAATGTTATGTTGCCTACTTAGTAGAAAGTATGATTTTGAGATCATAACGTTGAAACACTGTGTTTTGATCTCAGGTATAATTCAAGGTTTTCACTCATTTTATTTGCTTTTCCATTTGCATGCCCTTCTGTGTTAAGCACTACTGATTGATTGATTGACTGATTGATTGATTGATTTTGGCAGAACCAGGGATTGAATTCTGGCCCTTGTGCTTGCGAGGCAAGCTCTTATTCTACTGAACCATCTCCTTGGCCGCAACCCTACTGATGTAAATATTTCCTTTCCATTCAGATTCTGAAACCAGGATCCTAAGTGTGAGTTCTTTGCCTCCCTTAACCATGAGAGAACCAACCCAAAGGGGCATTCAGAAACTATAGAGCAACCAGGCAGGTTCATATTATGAAGGTTAAGTTTAACAGTACTTTAAAGTAGGTGATTTGTACTTTGTGTGTTTGCTTTTTACATTTAGTCTTTTTCAATTTGTATGTATCAGTTTTTAGTCACATTAATTCTATTTTTAAAAACCAGCTCTTCCCAGACATTTTGGAGCTGTTCTTATTCATCTTTAACTCACTAAAGCTAGAAAGCAGTCATTGCATGTTTGAAAATTTCCATGATATGTATTGTCCACTGACAAGTCAGATATTACAGATGAGTCCCTGTTTGCTCTGTCTTTATTTCACAATAAAATACAAGTTTGAATGTTAAGCTGTACTAAAGTATAAGAGTAAACCAGGTTGAAACATACATTTTTGTAAATTAAAGAACTTTGAGCCAAATGTGTAGATGAAGCTACTGGTTTCACCATTTTTATTGGAAAAGAATAAAAATGGTATGTCAGCAGGAGCAGAGGAAAGAGCATAGGCGAAGAGCAGTCACATTTGCTTATAATACATAGGACTGGCACTTGTTCAGGTCAACTGTTCCAGACATTCTTGCACTGCACTGGCTACTTCTAGATATACTTTTTTATTTAGGAGAACATAAAGATACCATCAAGTGTTAAAAAGCCCTGTAGTCCGGCAATGACAACTAACGGCATGTTTACTTACCCAGTCTAAAAATAAGAGTTTTTACAAATGAAGCCCAAGTTCTTCCTCTTCCAAACACCAAATAGGATTTCTAATCCAATTCGCTCAATAAATATTGCAGCATGTTTCTTTGGGTTGAGTACAAACTCATCTTTACCTGGTGAGAATTCTGCCATATACCCAGTTACCTCTTTACTCTCGCTTTGTGCAAAGCATTTGGATGCAAATATATGAGATGCTCTATCTTTATTGAACTTCTGATGTTACTGATTTCTACCTCCTCAAAGACCAGCAAAGATGAAGTGCCCCAGAGGTTGTACATGTCAGAACAAACCGAAAGCAGAACCAGTGGCACTTTTGAATGCTTGGGAAGAAGTTTGACTGTATAAACCATTTTGATTTCTCCTTTCTCTCTTCTAATTAAGAACTGTGTAAATGATATGCAATGCAATACTGTATTAAGATTCATTTAGCAGTGTAAGTTTAGAAGCTCTATGTATCTCATGTGTTCTATTAATACATTACTCCATCTTAATTTAAATCACCACCTACACAATCAGATCTGTGCTTTCTTTCTGGAGATGACAAAAAAGTTATTTGTACTATTAGCCTCTAATCTTCCATGAACAAAGACCAAATTGATGATGTTGAAGCCGATATGAAGGAATAGATCTCTCCAGCTCTTGGCCTACAGAAACATCACTTTGGATTAGCCACAAACAAAAGTAGCTCTATTTTAGACAGACTATGACAACTGCATACAGAAGAGTAGCAAGAAATATTTCTTAACCACAGGAAGCACAGGTAGAACAATCATCTAGGGAGGAGGAAGGATAAAACAGGAACATAATTTTGTCTTGGTCTCAAACAGACAACTTAGCAGAGCAAAACCAAGCACCGGGAAGGAAAGCAGAGATTAAGAATCCAGTCCAATGGCTCCAGATTCATTTTTATGCTAGGTAATGTGTAGACCCAGGGTGTAAGTTTGAATGGTGAAAATAATAATCATCCTGCACCACCGCCTGGCCAATGTCAACAGCCCAGTTAGCGAAAGCTGTTAGGAACAGCCAGCCCCAGCAAACGCCAGCTTCACGCACACTTCCAGGATGCGTGGGATTCAGATTTCTGCTATGCCCAGTTCATGGCTCTGGATATAAAGACCATATCGGTAGTTAGCTTACAATCTCAGTTTGCTGGGGATTTTGTTAAAGAAAGTGTGCGTGTGTGTGTGTGTGTGTGTGTGTGTGTGTGTATCAATGAAACAGTTTTAAAACAGGTTAGTAGGACATTTATACATACATATATGTGCACATAGGTATATATGTATGTGTATATGTGTATACATCTATGTA
>NW_004524666.1:1971428-1985822 GCF_000260255.1 Octodon degus | reverse complement strand
TTTTGTGAAGTTAGTAATGCATGACACAAGGTTGCCTAGAAGTTGATAGCTAACATTAACCAGAAAGGATGTTCATCTCAGGAATGAGGGAACTTGTTTGCTTTAGGCACTGGGCCAAGTCCCAGATACATATATTTGATTGATTTCCTAGCTTCATGGCTCCCAACATATCCCCCTTTTTCATTTTATTCTTTCAGAGATAGGTGTTCCACTGAAGTTAGAGAAGTCATATTTGGAGAAGTCTTTAAAGGACGTTTTCTTACTTGAAGCCAGTCTAAAGACTGTAGATACTTGAATTCAGAAAAATAACTAGATATAGTCCTGAGAGTTAGGATAGATGTACAGCCACTTTCTCTTAGTTCACTGTGAATAAATGTTTGTACCAATATTGTTTAGACATGATATTACATCTACATATTGTCCTCTGAATAACAAAGACAACAATATGTGATATACTAATTACTGCAAATGTCTTACTAACCTGCTTTAAAACTGTTTCATTGATATTTTCTTTTTTCTCATCAAGATGAGTAAAAATTTAAAAATAAAGAAAGGCAGTAAAGACTGGAAAAATATCATCCTACTTCTTCGATGATGCAGGTGCCAACAAATGATTATAATAATTAAAATAACCATGTAAAGATGGGCTTTCTAACAGCCCAACATAAAGTACCAATGGCCAGTTGCACAAATTGAAGCAGAAATTTCCTGATACTGAATTCAATATAATTATTTTAGAGAAACTCAGTGAACTTCAAGAACATTCAGAAAAATGATTCAACACAATGGGAAAGGGAATAGAAAACCCAGAAGGAAATTTCAGAGAATGGAATGATACTGTAATATTCTGAAAATCTTGGAGCTGAATTAAACAATAGACAAAATGAAGATCCTGAAAGAAGTAAATGATAGTAAAGAAATAATATCTAATGCATCCACCAGGCATAGTAATGGACTTCTAGGCAAAGACTGGAGTCATCATATTTGGGTAAGAGACTAAAACACCAAAGAGTAGAAGGGGAAGTGGCCAAAGAAATAATAAGGTTCCTACAAAAGCTGTTTTCCATAAATGAAGAACATATAAAAGATGCAAAGAATTCCTAAAGAAAAGCTGGAATTTATCACAAGTGCTTCAGTATAAACAATGCTTAAAGGGACTCTTCAAAACAACAAAAAATGGGTACTAATCAGTAATGTGAACATATCTGTCATGGTTTTGGGTTCTTGCAAAGGGAACAATATAATACAGGACATGTTTTATAATATTATTTTGTAAGGAATCACCCAAGTATCATATAGAAGTGCAGTGAATCTGTCCACACACTAAAAACCAAATAATCTACCTGCAGGCTGGGATCCTAACATCCTCCATGAGTTCAGTTGAAAACCTAGAGCTCATAACAATGCCTCCCCCAGCTGGAGGCCTAGAATCCAAATGAAGTCTTATGCAGACCTGCTTTACAGATCTGTTGTAGAAAGACCCAAAGGTCTGCAGTGGAAGCTAGAGAGTCTACGCCCACAGGATGAAGGATCTGTGCTAGCAAGCTGAAGGATCTGAACTGGAGCAAGGAAATGATGCTGAAGGTAAGCACCAGAGCTCCCCCAAAAGTACCAACTACAGTGTCCTCAGCAACAGTGAAGTCTCTAGCTTCTCCAGTGATGAGGAAAGTGTTCAGGAAAGCCAATGTGACAAGCTCCCAGCTCAGGCTGATCCATGCACCATCTTCCCCTCCAAAGCTAGGAAGCAGTGCTCAACATGAGAACCAAAGCTCCTCCAAAGTTTACCAGGAAAGCCAGCATGCCAAGGTCCTCCAGCAGACTAGCCCAAGAAAACCAGCAGCTTCCAATAGCTCCAACAGCTTCTCTAAACAGCATCCCTAACAGAATTTTGACAGCTTCCCCCTTCTACATTTATGCTGCTGGCAACAACCCTCAGGTGGGCCTCCCACACCCAGCACCATGCTAGTGCAATTCAGCTGGGTGTGAGTAGGGGACCACCAGTTATCTATCCACTACATCTGAAAACATTAAACTCTGGTAGAAATAAGTACAGCCAAATTCATAGCATTCTGATACTGCAATGATGATATGCTGGTCAAGTGTACCTTTACTAGGAAGGTTAAAGGCAAAACTGTTAAAATAATAATAACTAAAATAATGGTTAAAGGTCAGCAAGATAGCACGGCAGTCTTAGTGCCTGCTTATTCAAGTGGAAGGACCGGGTTCAACCGCCAGTACCATATGCAGTGTAGGCCCCGACTAGTGCTCGCTGAGCCAGCCCCACCAAGCCTGGGTTTGGTGACTCACGCCTATAATCCCAGAGCTGGGGAGGCTGAGACAGGATCACTATGAGTCCGAGCTGTGTAGTAAGACCCTGTACCAAATAAATAAATAAATAAATAAATAAATAAATAAATAAGGCCGGCCAAATAGCTCAGTAGATTAAAGCACCTGCAGGCAGGTGCAGGGGCGGAGAGATTTGATCCCCGGGCCTGCTGTGCCAGCCGCGTCCCTGGGGAAAACTGAGACAGCAATTGAGACTGGGCATGGTGGTGAGTGCCTGTAATCCCCATTCTTGGGAGGCTGTAAACAGGGGGATCACTATGAGTCTGACCTAGTATTGAGACCCTGAACACTCTATAGACCCTTCCCTAAAAATACAAATATTATTATTATTAATAATAATAATAATATAAAAATAAATAAACAAGTACTTAAGCAATGTTCAGTATAATAAGAAATACACAGCGGTAAGAAAAATTCAAAGTGTGATGTCATATTAGTGATGTGGACTTTCACATAAAAATTAGGTTGTACTTTGATTACAGTAACCTGATATTACTACAACATTATTTTGTAAGCCTCACAGCAACCACAGAAACCCAAACAAGTAACTCTAGTAGGTACACAAAAAAATTCTCAAGACACACACACACACACGCACACACACACACTTGTGATATAATACTTACCACTGATTGTCTCCAGTTTGGGTTGTGGAGATCGGATGAGTGTCCTGAACTACTTCAAAACATTTGCTTTTAATGGCAAATTTACTCTGTGGAAAAGTCAGAAGATGGGAGTTGATGATTTAGTGAATGAAGTTGCTGCGTTAGTGAAAATGTGCCCAAACAATGGGCAGAACTCAACAAGGAGAATCGGCTGCGTTTTCTCTTAGATCTATGTCTAAATGAGGATGTCCATTCTTACAAATTCTATTAAATGCAGTACTGAAAATTCTATCCAGCAATTAAACATGAAAAATATATAGAAAGCGCAAACAGAAAAGGAATATATTAATTTTCTTGGCAGATTAGTTGATACTGAAAAACTTTAAACTTTAAAAACTCCATAAAACTTTAAAAACCATTAAAACCAGCTGGAAAAGTATTTTGAAAAAGTTGTAGGACACAAAAATAACATACAAATTAGGAGCATTTATGTATGCAATAATATGTCTGAAAATTTCAAAATATTCCAATTTTGATAGCCACCACGTTTTAGGAATAAATTTATGAAAGAAGTTGAGGAAGACACAAATACATGTAAATATTTCCTTTGTTTTTGAAAGACCTACGTTTAAATACTGGGAGAATCAATACCGTAAATATACCTACACTAAAGAATCATCATTTTCCTTATCAAAATATCATCACATTATTCACAGAGTTAGAAACACTTCTCACTTTTTATGAAACTCCAATATTCCCTTAATAGATACACTGCCATGAGCAAAAAGAGCAAAGTTAAGACATTACATTGTGTGTGTTCAAAATACATGAGAAAGCTACAGTAATCCAAATAGCATGGTGATGACATAAAATAGCCACGATGTCGAGGGAGCAGAATAGAGAAAGTGGCGCATACAAAAACCAGCTGATTTTCAGCAAAGGCTGAGAGACCTTGAGGCATGAGGTGAAACCATATTCAGACTGACGTTTTGTTAAGTGAGGATGATGTACATATTCCTACATTATAGGCATTGTCCTTGAGGAGTTTATAGTGTGTCAGTGAATAGTAGAACAAATAAGTCTAATTTTTTAAGAATGCCTGTGATAAAGACATGCATAAGTGCACAGTACCAAATAAGACCTTTTCTGTGTCAGAAGTAATGCAATTCATAGAGGGATGACTGTTGTCATTGAACATGCAATAAGTAGAATTCTGACACATGATGAAGAGCAGAGAGTAGGCACAAGAATAGCATGTATAATATTAGAGAGACATACACAATATTTCAAAAATGGCCCTCAAATTATCATGATGAAAGCAGGAGATAGAATAAAAGCTGCTATGGTTTAAATTTTTTGTGAAACATTGGAAGAATAAATTCACCCACATAATTTAATCTTCTTGAAGGTGAAATATGTTGATTTTGTATAGCAAATATTGTTTCATCAAGCAACCCCACTTGAACTCCTGGATCACATTTATTTCAAGCCTTCCAGCAAATATTAATTCATAAGGATTGTTTAACACAATGTAAATTCAGTTATCAATAAACTCAGTTAGCTTAAGAGAATAATTAAAGATTAAAACACAATTCAACCTTTTAAAGGGACTACAAGCACCCTAACATTCTCATAAATGATCATCATATTAATTTAATATTACAAGAATTATTTATTCTTAGGGTTGCTGAGTTAATAGAAGAAAATTAAGATTACAAAAAACAGTTAAAATTTTGGAATTGAAATAAAATTTGCCTCATTGTGAAAATAAATATTTGCTATTTTTAAAATAAGATTCAATACATTTTAATTTTTTTCATAGAGTTTCATATTAGTTATGGCCTTTCAACTTATAAAATATAGTTATATATCTGCCTTACTCATAAGTTTCTATATATAATAATTTGTGATAGATCACAAATGAAGAAAAAAATCAAGTTATTTAAAAGGAAACTGAGGGGGCTGGGGTGATGGCTCAGTGGAATAAGTGCTTCCATGGCAAGCGCAAGGGCCTGAGTTCTAATCCCTGGTTCCGAAAAAAAAAAAAAAAAAAAAAAAGGAAACTGAAATGTTGAAACATCTTTTCTTAGAAGCAGAATGTTCTTCAAAGTAATAAAGTGAGATTCAGACAAACCAGATAGTGCACAATACTGGAACAATCTCAAAGTAAAGTATGGCTATTGATAGCTGAGAAAGAAATCTTCAAAATGTGTGTGTATGACCTTGTTTGAGAAATCTTGAGGTTTATCAATTTAAATTGAAATTTTACATTATTAAAATATAGCTTAAACAAATCCATGTAGAAACATTTCAGTATTTTCCCCAAATAATAAAAGTCCAGCATGAACTTCCCATGACTATTTTCTTAGTATTAGGAAGAAGGAAAGAAGGGAATGAGAGAGAGATCAATTTGTTTTTTTCCTGAGACAATGGTTCTTATTCAGTTTTACTAGCCAAAATTAATATTATGTAGTAAAATCAAGTTTATAAGCATTTTAAGATGTTTTGGAAACATATTTTTGATTGATTTTCATAATTTAAGATACATAAAACATAAACAATGCTATTTAACTATATGGATCAATAAAAAAGAGATTAGTGTAGAAAAAAGTAAAAAGTAAGAGTCTGTAATCTATGTTCTTTATTACTAACAAGAGCATATGGAACAAGATTAACATCATCATAACAAGGTGAACATATGCACACACATACAACATACATACCAACACACGTCCATGAGTGTGCACACACACAGACACACACGCCCACACACACACACACCTACATCGTAGAATGACACTGTGAATGACAGTCTTACAAAATAAGGAAATATTTGTCATACATAAGACTTAAACATAGACTAAGTGGTAGCTCTTACAAATAAGAGATGCTAAGTGAAGCAAGAATTCCACATGTGATAGCTACCTTGATTTGTGGTGATAACAACTGATATGAATCAAAAAATAATTACTCAGATATCTTTTTCAGCTAATGAAAGATATGATTCTCTTCTGTAAGAATCCAAACTAAAGGAACACAACCATTACCACCATATTTGCTGTCACTGATTAGCACACGTGTAATGCAATATTCAATTTGGCTGTTTAGATAATTCAGATTGTGGTAATAAATCAAGATTTAAAAAGTAAGTTCAGTTATTTACCTGCCAGTAAATATACTTCCTCAGTATATGAGGGCTTAAAAACTTAGGAAAAAAATGTTCATAGCTACGGTGAAGTTTTTCAAAAAGATTCAAGACAGAAAGAAGAATATTTAGAAAATCTGGCTTAAAGGCAATATTCATTATACGGCGTTATAGATATCAATGTAGATATCAAGAGTTTGTGCCAATACTTGATGAGTGGAATCAGATACTTCAAAAGGATGTTGAGAAACCTGAACACATGGCAGCAGGATACGCAAAATGTACATGAAATAGTCCAGCTTTAAAATAAATGACTTGACCTTTTCTAGTTTATATTTTATATCTGCTCAAAGTTACAAATACTTACAGAGAAGCATCTTTTATGCTTCTAACACTACAGATAACATTAGATTCATGCAGAAAGCCAAACTGTGGAAGGAAGGAGCAAAGAAGGAAAGAAGGGAGTATGGAAGAAATGGGCAGGGAGGAAGAAATTATCGCTATCCTTGGAATTCTCATATTCCAGTAAACTTCCATAACCTGTGAATGTTTGCATAGCTGTTTAAAAAACTAAATCAGATAACTCAGAGTGTAAATGAATGATTAGTTTTGTTTGTATTTCTTTCGAGCAGTTAAAGGAGAATGAACTGTCTCTATATTTAATAATCCTACTCATTCTGAACTTGTTTTTTTAACGTAATCTTTAGTAATTAATTTCATAAATTAAGGTGCATGTCAGTAATGATGCTTGACAAATGAAAATTCTGCTAAAAACTTTCTATGAAGTTCAATGGGATGTCTCTCTATTTTAATTAGTTTTAGTGTTTATACAATAACCATCTGAAGTTTTTCAGAGTTAATATTTCTCTATTAAATATTAAGCACAACATAAATGGCAATTATTGTCTTACATACTATAAATATCAAGAGCTCCCAAGTGAAAGATGTTTAAATAACGTTAAATAATGGATGGAAGACTGAACTAGTTAAAGAACTATTCTGGAAAATATAAATTGGTCAAGACGTTTATTTGATTCCAGGACCCAGTTTCCTGGAATTAGCAGTCCTCTGTCCTGTTAATATGCAGGTCCACATATTAGCTCTTCATCTCAGGTGCATAATATTGAATGCCAAACATTTAAAGAAGAGTTTTAATTTGGCACAATTTACCGGCGGTGTAGTCCATGTCTGGCTGGCAGCGTGGCAGAAATATTATGTTAGAAATGTGTGTGATAGAGCAAACCTACAGACGCGTGACTTGTGACAAGAGAGCAGGGGACAGTACTAAGATCAGAAGGGGGCAGTATGTACAGATATAGCAAGCTCTCTTGATCCCTCCAGCATGCACAGAAGTGAGTCCTAGCACTCCCCTGGCAAACTCCAATGCCCATCAAATGGACAGCTACTCTGACATCCACCCTTTGAAGTTTAATGTAATCACTTATTTTAGTTGAATGTAATCACTTATTTTCTTGAACTTTTAAATGTATTCCTATATTTATTCTATAATACATATTTTAAACAAGATACCTGGGGCAATGAGAATACATGATGAACATTTACATTAAAATTGTTACAGTAAAAGACATATTGCCTTCCATACCGTTCAATTTCTTTTTCCTTTTTGCCTTGTAGGGCCTCACACCACTCTTCTGGAGACATTCTGACACAGTTTCAGAAGTCCTCTTCCATGTCTACATATAGATGAAAATAAAAAGTGAGTACTTGAATTCTAATCCCAGTGTTTATCATTAGTAATAGTTCTTTGCTGTATAATCTAGCATAATTTGACCTGCTCAAGAGAACTGCAAAAGCACATAATAATTATAACTGTATTTTGTATATTCTCAACATAAGCTACTTTTTCCATTTAAGCTAATTGTCAATTCAAAATAATTAAAAAGTTCCAATATAATCTATTGCTAATATGAGCCTGAGGAAGCTGCTCATTATTAAGCCAAACCATTTTGCATGTGCTAACATGCTCTGTTTCCTGAGAAGGACACAAAATTCCACTGGCTAAATCACAATCTCAATCAAGAAAAATACCATACATGCCTATGCTTCCTTGAAAAAACTGATTACAGCTTTTTATAATCAAACTTATGAGTGATACACATCTCTGGAGAGAACTAATCCAGGGTAAGTTAATGCTGACTTTAACTCAAAATGACTAGGGAAAGACAGCGATGTATTATATTGGCTGGCAACATGCGACTGGTGAGCTGTCATTGTATTAGCAGAGAAGTGCGGTGACAGGTGTATTGGAGCTGTATGAAGTATCAAATATATCCAGGACATTATGCAATAATACAGCAGTAAAAGATTTTTTTTCTGAATGTAATATTCACTTCTGCCTAAAATCAGAAAAAAAAATACACATGTGGATTTCAGTATACTGACAATGACATGACAGGAGTCGGATGAATTTGTGCTGAGAAAGCCTCTGGCTCAACTCTAAATTTAGTCATCTGTGGATGCAAGATTCTGCTGATGAAGCCCTCAACTTATTTTGCATTGCAATCTAAGTACTATCTTAACACAACTTTTAAAAGATTTAAAACCAGATTCCCCAACAGAGAATTATTCCTCTTCACACCAACTAATCAATGTTGAAGTATGATTGAATTTCATTCTAAGTTATTGTATCTGATTCTAAAACAAAAATACACATACACACTTTCATTTTAGCAATATACTACATATTGCATATGAATTTATAAAGGTGACTTTCACGATAGATTGTAACAGCTGATATGCAGTACTGGTGCATCTACCTCTTGCACCCCGAAATGTCTTCTCTGCTGGATAGAATAGTTCAATAAAGTATGAGACTTCCCTTGATATCAGTATAAAACTTTAAACTGAATCAACAAAATGTTGTAACTATTATTTTTTCAACCTGTGTGTATGTATATATCTTTCCCTTTTCTTCTTTTCTCCTTTCCATCAACCCAGTTGTTCCTTCCCTTTGAACAGTTTCTTTCCCTTTCACAGTATCTCTTGCACCTTTCAGATTTTATTTACTCTTTCGAGTTCTTACCAAATACTTCCATTCTCCCAAATTTGGAAGACATAATTATGATCTCATGCTTTACATTTGGTATACCATTTTATTTATTTAAGCAATAAGCTGTGAGGAAAAGTAACATGTGTCACATGTTAACACCATCATTTTTATTAGTGCTCTCTTTAAAATATTGTTGTTGTACATTACTTTTAAGTTTGCGGAAACTGATGCACATTAAACTACATGGTGGGTAGCCTTTTTATGAATGTCTATTCTGCATATTTGTAAAGTTTCTTTTTGGTTGGATTCAACAATAAAGAATTTTATTTATTCAGTGCTATTGCATTATAGAGATATTGGACAGATATTGGACTGTGTTCTGTTCATCTGATACCAAGATAGAGATAGATACATAGATAGATAGATAGATAGATAGATAGATAGATAGATAGATAGACAGACAGACAGACAGACAGACAGACAGACAGACAGACAGACAGAAGGACAGATTGTTATGGTGTGTGACGAGTTGTCAAAGCTTCATGCTGTCATTGGGGTGGCTTGTAGAGTTTGTGATTAATTCATGATCCAATGAGGGGATTATGGGTATGAGAGATACACTCATACTATGGTGGGTAATTTGCATACAATATAAGAAAAGTAAAGAGACTTGCTAGTGGGGCCACCGCTGCTGCTCTACCCTTTGCTCTTTGCTGTTTTCAGCCACCATGAGCAGCTTCCCTATGCCATGCGCCACTCTGCCTTGGGACCAGCTGAGTACGGACTGAAACCTCTACTAACTGTGAGCTAAATAAGCTTTTCTTTCTTATTTTTGGGTGTTAGTTATTTTGTCCTAGCAATGAGAGAAAAGTAGTCAAGACACAAGTAGATAAGGAATTAGCTTAGAAGGCTGTGGAAGCTGAGTTGTACCACAGACTTCCATCTGGAGGCTGGAGTCCCAGGCTCTCCAGTGGTATAGTTTCAATCTCATCCTAAAGACTGATCCAAGTGCAAAAGGAGTCACTGAAAAATGTCCATTCCAACTCTGTATTCTTTTGAAGGAAAGAGATATTTATTTAAGTCCAAATTTGAGTTCAAGTGAAAAGTGCAGCATTTCAGCTCAAACAGCTAGGTAGACAGCAACTTTATCATCTTTTTCCTTTTATGTATATCTTCAACAGTGGAATAATGCAGTTTCAAAGAAAAAAAAATTAGTGATCCCAAAGAATATACTCATAATTCCAATTTCATCTCCCGCATAAATTTATCCAGAAGTGTTCAGCCAAATTCATACATATTCTGTGAGATGGTAAACTCTGATAGATATAATGAATTGTAACTGCTTCTCCTTTGTTTCAGGGTATTTGGATATGTTATAATTTTGTTTATTAAAAATAAATATTTTGGGGGATGGGGAGATAGCTCTGTGGTCTAAGTGCCTGAATAGCAAGTACAAGGACCCAGGTTCTATCCCTGGTACTTGCCTGACTAGCAAGCACAAAGACCCAGGTTCAATCCCATGGCCTTACTGGCCATGCCTTGTTGGACACCAAATCAGGGTGTGGTAGCACATGCCTCTAATCCCAGCAATGAGTAGGCAGAGCGAGGAGAATCACTATGTGTCCGAACTCTGTAGCAAGACCTTGCACCAAATAAATAAATAATTAACTATAATAAAAAATAAATACTTTATAATCATTTGTGCACAAGTATTTGCATAAACATGTGTTGTATTTCTTTTGGGAAGAACACCTGAGAAAACGTCAAACTGCTATCGTGGTTGTACCATATTACACTGCAAATAGCATTGTAGGATGGCTTCAGTTCTTTGACATTTGCATCATGAACTGTAGCAACAAGAGTGTTCAATGTTCATCTCCTTAATCAGTGATGTGTGTAGCAACAGCATTTTGCTCAAAACCAAGTTGCATATCCAATAATGATCCCATAAGATTATATCTCATAGTGATGGCCATTACAGTTTGTGTAAGAATATTCTATAATGTTTGTATGGTGACAAAATCACCCAAGAATATACTGTCTATAAAAATTTTTATTTTAAGCTACATTTGACGGTGTTAGCAACGCTGAGTATATTTTCTTATGCATACGTGTCAGCATCATAACTTCTGCACTGAGGTATCTATCCAAAGGTGCTCTTAGTGTTGGATGTTTGATTTCTTGTTGAGTTTGAATGATCCTTACATATTTTTAAAATTCAGTTGCTCCAAACTTTTCAGTCTGTTTCTTTAGTCTCTGTTTCATTGATCTATTTATCTCTATAAAAAAACTTTGCATGTTTTTAATTAGTATAGCTTTATGATACATATTAGAATTTTAGTACTATAAATATGGATTATTTTCCAAGTTGTTTTCAGTGTTCTTGATCTTTGCATTTTCAGATAAATTTCAGAGACTGCGTGCTCAGCTTTGAAAATGAGACTGGACTTATTAACTCTAAAATAAAAATGGTAAGAATTGACATTTTAACTAATTTTGAGTGTTCATGCTGATGCAGTACAAAGTTCAGCTTATTATTTGGATACTTTTATAATTTATTGTTGAAGCTTATCTTTGAAACATTTATATTTTCAAATTCTTTAGATGGACACATGGAGTAAATTCATAATAACTACTTTAAAATGCTTTCCTCCTAATTATAAACTAGGTTATATCTGGGTTGCTTTCATTAGATTATTTGCCTTATTATGATCTATATTTCCCTTTTTAAAATGCATAATAGTATTTGATTGTGTGCCAAATACTGTACAATCTCATCATTATGTGTTAATTTTTTTTTTCTATAAACATTCTGGGTAATTCTTCCTGGAATCAGTTAAATTACTTAGAAATAGCTTGTTCTTTCAGGTTTTGATCTGATAATTCATTAAGAACTGTAGAACAGTGCCAAAACAGCTAATTATTTCTCAATTAATTAAATATGGCCTTTCTGAATGTCCAAACTTTTGTCTAAAAATTAGGTTTTTTCCAGTGTTCTTAGAGGGAAGACCTGCTATTTAGGGTTCAGTGTGCCGAGCAGAAATTATTTTTCTCTAATAAGTTTGTGTAGATCTTTACACAGTGCCAGGCATGATTTCCACACATATACACTGATATATATTCTGCTATTTCTGGGGATCTTATATTTCTATGATTAAAACTCAGTGAATGTCTCATATCTTGAGGTATATTGTTGAAAGCTAGCAAATGTCCTGTTGGTTCTCAAATATTCATCCACCTTCTTTTAAATATAAAAATCACATTTTTAACTGAACCATAGTCATTACAAATATTGGCTGATAGCAGGCAATGTTTGTATACATGTGTACATTGTGCAATGAGCAAATCAAAACAAATTTATTTATCTCTCAAGTACGTAGTGTTTGATTTTAGTAAAATGATTCAGTATCTTTTTTTTTTTTTACAGTGGATCTCTATATAGTCATTAAAATGTGTGCTTTAATGGAATGGAAAATTGAAGCTGTGAAATAAAGTGGAAAAGGGCATTAAAATATCACATCTTATCATTCATCCATTTATTCAGAATGAAGTTACTTCATAGGACTTGCTAATAAGGTGGTGGGCAGCAGAGGGAGATGGAGTGTTAATGAAGGCAAAGTGGATCAGGGTCTCTCAATAGATACTAAGCTGTAGGGAGACAAGTCAAAAGAGTCCTGGTGTTCCAGTAAGCAGTGACAGTGATAGCATGTTGTATACACCATGTACTAATTTTATCATCAGTTTGATCTTTGTCTGCAACAATTGATAGCATATTTGCCTACGGGCATTTTTCCCTTTCTCTTTATTCTTTTCAAGTTGGAATTCTTATATGAGGAAGAGCATTGCTAATATCTCTTGTGTTCAATTCTTTATCATTCATTAGTACAAATAAGAATTGGTGAATGATTCAGTTTATGTGTTATAATTCAAAACTTTCATTCTTTTACTATTCAATTCCTTTGGCCATTAGATTGTAATTCAGGCTGATCCCTATATCTTTTCTCACACTTTTGTTCTTGCTTTGTAGTATGATAAGATGTTTGAGGTGCACCTACAACTCTTTCTGCTGTGACTATAGATACATTTAATATTGCAATAAGAAAAAGTAGTTCTGCTCAATTGCAGAATAGTGGTTAGGAAACAAGATAACAAGCACCAGCTGTGCTCTTTGGTCTGAAGTGTTGCAAATGCTAGTCCTTCTCAGGAGACAAAGCTAGTAAATATGTGTGTAGCTACTAATCATCCTGTCACAATTATCAAAATGATCTGTATTTAAACAGAATTCATTTTTAATCTAGACTTCAAAAACTGTCTTCTACTTATCTAAAATACATGTGACAATGAGCTTATACTGATGCCTCTAATTCTATATGAATATTTTCTTTCCTTTTTCACAACTTATTTTATTTATTTATTTGCTTATTTATTGACTGTATTTTAGTAGAGGGTCTACAGGGTTTATAGTGCTGCAGGGTCTCACTACATAGATTGGACTCGTAGTGATCTACTTGTGGTCAGCCTCTCAAGAGCTGGGATTACAGGTGAGCGACCACCACACCCAGTCTCAATTGCCATGTCCTGAGGGTGGGGCCAGCACTGCACACTGGGGATCAAACCCTGGCCTCTGCATCTGCCTAAACAGGTGCATTAATCCACTGAGATATTTGGCCAGCCCACAATTTATTTTAGAACAGCTAGTTCTCATTAACTTTATCACTCTGTACCTATTTATTTAAAATTCATGTCTAATTTAGTAAATGTTTATTCATCTCCTTGGTGTATATTTTATTAAATTTATCAAATTTGTCTATAGTTTTCATGTAAACACTTTTGTTTTTATCTTTATATAACTCTTACCTCAAATTTCTTCTAGTTAACATTTGTCAATTAAAATCTACTAAGTAAGTTAGCAGATTCCAAAAGAGTATGCATAGCATCATATGATTGTTTTAAAAAATGCATTAATGTATAAAGATATCAGGATAGCAGCTAGCATAGTTTAAATCTGTGTCTTGAAATGTTATGCTGAACACATTTTTCTTTTTGTTTAAGTGTATTTTTATTTGTTATTATAAAATGTTTTTAAGTGTAGTTAAATTAAGAATTTCTATATTTACATAATGGATTGTGTATGTTAGCTACCTTCATTATAGTACTTATTTCATAAATGTATGGATGTCAAAATATTATATATGCATCTTACTGGTCAATTATATTTAATAATTGAAAAGTAACAAGATATATTTTTGTCTCTCTCACATGTTTTGCATGAGTATCCTCTTAATTTG
>NW_004524666.1:1967090-1970143 GCF_000260255.1 Octodon degus | reverse complement strand
GCAACAAATACTTGAAAGTCAATGACATTAAAAATACAGGATAGGGGCTGGGGAGATGGCTCAGTAGAATAAGTGCTTCCCTGGCAAGCCCAAGAGCCTGAGTTCAATCCCCGGTTCCACAAAAAACAACAACAACAAAAATGAATAAAAGGTATGCGTTAATATATACCCACATCTGGGAAAAATAGTGTCATTTTTATTGGAGACCGGTCACAACACAAAATAAATCTCAATTAAAAACAGCTTTTGGAAGAAAGATTTACATTCTGCTTTCTTCTTATTTAGAAAGTGGAAAGATAGTGTGTGGATAAAGATTTGGTGATAAGTCATTACATACTGTAAGCTCTCTTGCTGCCAGCATCAATAAAACAATAAAAGCCTTTGGTTCTGAGGTCTTCAGGGACAGTCAGGCCCATGAACTCAGTGCCCTTCTCAAAATTGACTACTGGAAAAACTCTACAGTGAGCTACAAGATAAAGGCAGTAAAAAAATGCATCCTGACCAGATCTTCTTGATGTCATAAACCCTAAACGTTCCTGTGTAAAGGTCTGTATTTTCTACACAAATCAATAATTACTTTCACAGGTTGTTTCAGGTCCTTCACCCCTACCAACAGAAGGGGAACAGACAAAACGAAATTCACTGCCTTTAATGTCACTAAGAGGGGGAAAATAACACAATACATAGGCCCTTTTGATATATATTGCATATCATATTAACATATTCACGATCTGTAATAGTATAATTAACGTACTGTATGATTATCAATGTTTTTTCTTCACTTGTCAAATTAAATCAAATTCGCCTAGCCAATCATGTGTAACAAACAAGACTCTTGTGGTATAAATCTAGAATGTCTTTCAGAGCCTCATATCTTTGGCAGGAGACTGATTTAGGGGTGATGACTTGTTCTAAGGCAGCAGGGCCTGGTTGGAGGCAGGGCACTGGGGCTATGACATCCCTCCCTGCCTAATTCCTTCTCACTTTGTTTCCTGGATAGGTTGAGCACCTTTGTTTCTACTCTGGCCCTCTGATGTCCTGTTCCTACCTTGGAGACAGCTGACTGCACTGAAAATACACACTAACAGATCTCTCCTTCAAACTGTAGGTGTCCTGTACTAAGTCTCAGTGACAGGAAAGTTATTCATACAGGTTTTTGAACCAGAGAAACAGGTTTTCAATGTGATATACCAGATGATGTGGGTTATGAGCCTTTGTAGCTGCTTGATAGGAACATTGGGAAAAATTCAGAGATGTGGGCTACTGAAAACATTAAATGCTGCAAAATGAGGTTGGTAGAAGAGTCCAGTCAGAGCTCTTAAGAGCAGAATCCTCAGAATTATAGATTTATTACAGTAGTGCAGGGATGACCGACAAGTTTGAGGTCCTAAGTTTGATTCCCAGAACCCCCAAATAATAATAACAATAATAATAATGATGATAACAACAACAAAAAAAAATAGAAGAAGAGCAGGAATACTAACAATAAAGATAGGAATACTAACAATAACGACCAGGCTCAGTGAATTCTTATAGGAGGAAAGACTCCACTAAAAATTGGACTAGAGACTGTGTATGTTACACCCTGCAGAAAATTTGTCTTTCTTTTGCTCATGCCTTAAGATTTTGCAGGACAATGAGAATAGAGCAGTGGGCTAATTAATCTTGTACAGGAATTTTCAAGATTCCTCGGTGTTCAGGCTTTGTCATAATTACTACTGATTGACATTAGCCATATCATAGTGACAATTAGGAGTAAATGGAAAAACTCAATAATTTAAATATTTGGAGTTTTGCAAGAAAGGAAGTATCTGCAACAGTGGTCAAAGAACAGCATATTTGCTTAAAAGATTAACTTTAAAAAACAGCCAAGTATTTTACAAAAGGATAATGGGAAAGATGCCTTGAGCGCATCTCAATAATCAGTAGATCCTTCCATTTATTGATCCATGAACGCAAAGCTATAACGTAGAGCCCCTGTGGGGTCACCTTCTGGAGAAAGCCTGCCTGGAGTGCTGCTTCTGTGTAATTCCTTTCAGTGTTCAGAAATCCAGGCACACAGAGACTATTGGAATTATGGCTCAAAGGGGTCATGCTGGGGCTCAGTCTAGTGGCAGATGTTGGCATCATGCATGCAGTGCTGAGCTTTCAGCCATGTGGAATGCAAGAGTTAATGGGGTCAGTAACACTTCCACAAGATTTCAGGAAGCAGTTTTGGGGGACAGGCAGGTGTGCTCTGGAGAGGGCAGGGAGAATCTGAGAGTGTAAATCTGGAGATTTCAGGAGTGTAAAATTGCTAGAAGCCACAGGAAATGAGCAGAGAGGTCATTAGAAATGTCAGCTGCAATGCTACATCACTACCTGACTTGGGTACTGGACATAGAAATATAGGAGTTAATATTTGCCCTTTAATGTTGGATTTTTGACTTGCTTCTTCTGATTGACATCTGTCTTGCTATTTGTCATTTTGGGAAATGGGTTGTTTACCCTGTGTGTTTGTACAATGGCAATTTTTAATTTTCTCCTGGATTTTTACAGGGGGTAAGAGCTAAGAGTAGGCTCTGAGTCTTAGTGGAGACTTTGTATTGGACTTTCCACCAGTACTGGCACTGTTGAAATGGGACTGAATCTTAGAGAGAGACTAAATATGCTTTGCATAATGAGATGGACATAGCCTTTGTGGGCCAGGGCAGCATGTTATGGTTTATATTCAAAATGTCACCAAAAAGGGAACATTTGTTTGAAGGTGATTGAAACTTGAATGCTGGTGTATGACTCAGCTGATTAACCCACAAATACCTCATAGCATACTTACTACTCAAAGATAAGGCCTCGGTACAGGTTGCTTATCAAAAACATGGCCAAGAAGGGTGTAATTGCCCTTCCCTGGCTAGTCACTTCTAGCTTTCCTTCTTGGCTGCTGTGAGTTGCACAACCTTTGTCTGCCATCACCCTCTGGTTCTGTTTCTTTTCTAGAACCACTTGGCCATTGAGTGAAACCATGAACCTGTAAGCATCTCTTAACTTATGGATGTCTTGGAAATGATGTCTTG
>NW_004524666.1:1962556-1965872 GCF_000260255.1 Octodon degus | reverse complement strand
CGGTTCAATCCCCCAGCACCACATGCCAGCCAGCCCCGCCCCCTGGTGGGCTGAGCTGGCCACACACACACACCACACACACTCACTCTCTCTCTCTCTGTCTCTCTGTCTCTGTCTCTGTCTCTCTCTGTCTCTCTCTCTCTCTCTCTCTCTCTCTCTCTCAAATAAATAAAACAATTAAAAAAATAAAACAAAACAAAACAAAACAATAAGCTTGTCTTCTGGATGGTTAACAACCTAAGTTTGCAGACCAAAATTAGATACTGCACTGAAAGAGATCTTGCAAACAATGGCAGGTTGCTGGCTAGAGCCCATGATTTTTAGCATTACCGTATTCACTGGTGTGAGTGTATGTATTGAGATGTGGTGTTCTGTGGTTACAAACTAAGTCCCATGAGAGTACAAGCAAGGTAAGTGTGCTAACCAAACCACTTGATATAAACACAAGTAAGACTACTAAAGCTAGTGCTGGTAAATGGGTTATTACTGAGTGAGGTGAGTTGTATAATTGATTGAAGTCATGCATTTGACTTATAAATAATAGCTCTGAAAAAGCAGTTAAGCTCAGGTACCACTGTAAATCTTAAGTTATAAAGGAAAGTTTATATTGACATTTTATATGTGCAAGATGGTACCTGTATTTCCCAGAAAGACCTCAGCTAGAGTTATCATGAGGGTTGAATTCAAGGGTGGGCTTTGAACTTAGGTGTTCACTGTGTCTTTGCCAGCCTAAATTTACATGCCAAGTTATTGTGCACTATTGTTCTTCAACCATGCTGTCACAAGAGTCATGCCTCCTAAAGTTCTCTCACAACTCACTTCAGGTCCTTCATTATAGTGACAGAAGAGTTCTCTCTTTTTATACAGAAAGCATAGATGGTTTTGCTCTTCAATAAGATACTTCATTGTGTTAAATTTCCTTCTGCTTTGTATTTTCCCAGTGTCCTTTTTTTTTTTTTTTTTCTCTTTTTTTTGGAGAACCAGGGATTCAACTCAGGCCTTTGTGATTGCCAGGGAAGTGCTTATTCCTCTGGGTATCTTCCCGGCCCCTTCATTTTATTTTTTGACTTTGTTATTATTTTTATTATCAATTTTGTTTCATTTAAAGTGCCTACTTAGAAGGTACAGGGAATGGGCTTCGAATCCTCAGAGTGCCTTACCAGTCCTGCCTCTGGGGCATGCTGAGGTGACAATTGAGACTGGGTATGGTGGTGCCTGTCTATAATCCCAGAGTTTGGGAGGCTGAAAACAGGAGGATCACTATGAGTCCAAGCTGTGTAGTGAGACCCTGTAGACCCTATAATAAATACATCTTTAAAAATGGTTTCATTTTATGCCAGATACAGACTGTCTGCCATCTCTCTTCCTCCTTTCACTGCCTTCAAATAAGCTATCTCAGTTTAAACTCTGCCCTTTACATTCTTTCACCAACGTTGGCTGGATGCTTGCTGAGAGCTGGTGTGCCAGCAGGGCATGACACTGACATGAGAGGCAGGGCCTGGCAAAGCTGGCTGGGGAGATAAGCAGGGCCTGTAACCACAAGACCTCAGGCTAGGTGAGTCTCAGTGGCTTCTCTGTAGGGGCCACAGATACAGACCATTTAAAGGAGGAGACACTGCAAGGAGCCTGCTGCTCTGACCTCGCACAGGAGCCCTTGCTAGATTCAGGGTGTGCCTCTGTTGTTACTTTCTTCCTTCTTACACTGTTTGACCCATGCTTGCTCTGCAGAGCTAGATCTTCCCTAACCCCTTCAGCCTTCATCTTAAACATTTGGCTCCTTTTTCAGCTTGTTTGGTTCAGTCTTTGGCTTGAGGCAAGAAGGCCCTGGAATACCTTCAGCTGGCAAGCTATTTATAAAGGAACTTCCTGATTATAACAGTGTGGTGTGGCATGGCACCAAATGGGGAACACCCCTCCCCAGGTGTTACATTGACTGATACACCTGAAAGGTAAAAATGTGTTTAATCCTTTATTAGGGCTGAGTTTTATGAGCTGTGCTTCCTTGCCTTATGTAACCTCTGTGGGGACTTGAATAAGGACAAGTAAGTATCAAATTATAGTATTCACTTGATCTTAGTGAAAGGGTTGAGAAACCATTGCAGTCTTCAGTATGCTAGAGGCTCCCACTTCCCTAGAAAATGAATACTTACGTGCAAAAACCCTGAAGAATTATTTGCCCCTCTCCACACCTATAACCTATATATACTATCCTACATTAGCTTTTTCTCAGCTCAGTAATTAAAATCTTATTGGTATGTGTGAAAATGTTGGAGTTAAAAACTGGACATTCATATCTCACATCATTTTTTATAAACTGCATAAATTTTATAAAATTTAGGATAATGTCTTTGTAATTATAAACAACAATTATATTTTGCTTTTTCATGTGGTTTCTAAGTAAATGATTATAAATGCACAAGGTATGCAGCTTTCTTCTATGTAGAATTTATTTTCAAATCACACTTTGCAAAAAAAGTATTTTATGTTCATGTTTATTTCCAAGTGCAAAAAAAAAGTACCATCTCAATTTTTCCAAAATTGGCTTCTTGTTCCTTTAGGTACCGATTTTGTTTAATTATTGAATACTTTAGCTTACACAAAGCTAATCAACATAATGTTCTGACATTTCTTACAAAAGAGCAAATAAGGCTTTCATTTATAACACTATCTTATATTGACTTTTTTTCAACTCAGTAATTAAAGTCTTATTGGTATGTGCAAAAATGTTGGAGTTAAACACTGGACATTAAACTGTTTATTGGTAATATTCATTGTGATGTGTTACACTTAAATGTCTAAAGCCCTGCATGTAGAGCTAGGGAGACAGGTCGGTGGGCTAAGCACCTAGTGCCAAGCACAAGGACCCAGGTCCAATCACAGTTACCACATGCTGCAACAGCCTGGGAACCCAGGTGCGTTATGGCAGCCACTAAAACCGGGCTTATTGGTGCATGCCTGTAATCTCAGCCCTGGGACAGCTGATACAGGAGGATCACTGAGTCTAAGCTAGGTAGCAAGACACTGTATGAAATAAATGCATAAATAAAAGAATAAAAATATATATTTAAAAGAATGAAGAATGCCAGAAAAGGGTAAGTAACTACACTAAAGCCCCTGTCTGAGCCCCGCTGTGCAGGCTTGTGGATGTGCATTTGGCTGTGCTTCACATGATCACTGGGATCACTATTATCAGGAAAGCATATAAATGATAGAGTAATACTCCCTCAAAAACTAGAAAAGATGGGGGGCCTGCCCCTTAGCTCAGTTCTTTAAGTGGCTGCTTCAACAAACCATCAGGCTCAGGTTGCTGTGGTTC
>NW_004524666.1:1951065-1962456 GCF_000260255.1 Octodon degus | reverse complement strand
AAAAAAAAAGAAAGAAAAGTTAAAGGAAGTAACCAAAATGAAGAATAAAGAAGAAATAGTGGTGAAATATGAGTGGCATTTGTGTGAGTAACAATTTCATTAATATGCAAGATGTGTTAAAAATCCACTATCTCAACAATCTTATGGAGAGATTTATACAAGGAAGCCAGTGTTGCTAGAGTATTTCTCAAATTAATACATCACAATCAGTAATTTTAGAGAAGGTATAAAGGCTTCTAAGGTGTGGATGAATGAAAGACAGATGGTAGGTTACAGCCTATCTTAATCTATAATTTGTGAAAAAATTAGGATTATAAATGCAGATCTTGTAAAATATAATCCATCGAAGAGTGAAAATAGTGAAATATTTTGTGCTGGTAAAGGATGGTTTCAGAATTTCAAAGCAAAAATGCAGTTCATAGTGTAGATAGGCATGGTGAAGCAGGCAGTGCTGAGAATGATATACCCCACTTTGAAATAATGACACAGAGAAATGGCTTTTCCTCTCATCAAGTTTTCAGTTGTGATGAAACTGGCCATTTTCTTTGAAGAAAATACCCAGGAGAACATACAATACCCAAGAAAAGAAGAAAATGTCAGGTCACAACCCTATAAAGAATAGGCTAAGTTTATTGCTATGTGGCATTGTGAATGATGACCTCATGATAAAGCCTCTCTTGGTTTATCACTCTGAGAATTCTAATGTTTTCAGAAAACATATTCATGAAAGTAGGCTAGGGTCATGTAGAGATGCAATGAAACAACCTTAATAAAAAAGTAATTTTTCTTGAGTGGATCAGGGTGGCTTTCTGTCCTACTGTTAAGGAATATCTGGAGGACAAAGTTTTATTGCTCAGGGTACTCCTATTCATGAGCCGTGGTAACCAAGTAACTCTTTTTGAGATGTTACAGAGGGTCTCAGATAAACATTGAACTCTTAAAGAGCTCTAAAAGAATCATCATGGCATCCTTTCCTGTGAGGAATTAGTTGAGAAATCCCAGGCTAATCTCTCTGAGGATACCAGCTCCATTTGGAAGAAAATGTGACCTAAAGTCATGGATGAGAAAAACTGAAGGCTGTGTAGAGGAGCCTGAGTTACTTGGTGTCTAGCTACTTAAAGTTAGTCATCATCTGCTGGTTCATAGGCTTAAACACAGGAGCTGTGTAGGGTGGGAGGAACTTGACTAAGAGCCTCAGGAGTTATTAAGCTAATTCTCCCAAATCTCGTGGGTGAGCAGAAGCACAGTTCACTGAGCCTTCAATGCCTCTGTGGTTGATGACACTGTCATCATAGCAGTCAATCAGCTTGCAGGTAAAAGGCTGTAATGTTGAAGAACTGGTAGAGGAACAAGCAGAGGCATTATCTACAGAACTCCATCAGCTCCTGGCTGAGAAACAGATTTTGGAACAGGATATGGAGTATTAGTAATCAATGTAGCAAAGTTATTTTGAAATAAAGAAAACCTGAAAATATGAATAGAGACACAAACATTTTGAGAGAAGTCTCACTCAGACAGGAAAAAAAAAAATATTGCATTCATTTGCTTAATGACAATGTCAAGTCATACTACAGAACCATGTTAAGAAAAAAAAAAAATAGAAACGGACTACTTTAGAGAACAATTTAGTTCTGAATGGGTTGAGGCTTATGAGCCAAAAGCAGGTCCTCATCGGTTACAGACTCTGTGAAGGAAAGAAAAGACACCTGATCAGAATCAGACTCCTGATGCTTTTTAGGACAGGGACTCTCCATCCAAACATTAATCACCTTCCGTTTATCCTCTTTGCTTCAATCCAAAGGCATCAAATGGAATGTTGAGTACAGTATAAATTTGTTGCTTCTCGTTAATGAAGCCATTTAGTAATATTCCGGTGAATACAATACAAAAATATCAGTATTTATAATGAATTGCACATGTATTATACAGCCCCTTTATTGTGTAAGATCAAAGGAGGGGTTCTTTGGGAGGGTAGGAATTCACTATAGGTATTTCAATTATTTTTATGAAAAAAAGTCTTGAGTTACAACTAGCCTTCAGAAATGAGTTGAGTATACAAGTTAAGAGTCCACTGTATATGACGTTTCAATTTGATTTGGTTTTGGACATGCTGTTTTTTTATTATAGCAGCTTTGTTGTATGATTTAAAGTCAGGGATCCTGATTTCACCTAACATGCCTTTTTTGGCTAGAATTGTTTATGTTATTCCAGGTCTCTCCAAATTCCAAATAAATTGTAGTATTTCTTTGTCTAATTCTGTGGGGAATGGTATTGGTATTTTGATCAGGACTGCACTGAATCTGTGTAGTAATTTTTGAAGTATGACAATTTTTAGAGTGTTGGCTCATCCTACTGAAGAACAAAGGATAAATTTCAATTTTCTGACAATCTCTGTGATATCCTTCCTCAAAGTAGTATAGTTTTCAATATAAAGTTTTCTTACTTCTGTTAGATTATATTCAGTCCTAATTTTTTTTTCAATATTATGAAAGGTGTGGTTTCACTAATTTCTGTCTTTGTGAGTTTGTTGTTTCTGAACAAGAAAGTATTGATTTTTGAATGTTGATTTTATATTCAGGTATGTGGTTGAATTTGCATATTGGATCTAGAAGTTTTTTGTAGAGTTGTGGGATTGTTATTTGTAGAGTATAACATTGTCTTCAAATAACGATAAATTAACTTCTTTTTTCCTATCTTTATTTCATACTCTAGACTAATTTTCATGGGTAATGTTTCTAGAATTACATTGAATAGCAATGATGATAGTGGACATCATTGTATTTTCCTTACTTATGCGTAAAAAGTTTCAGTTTTTGATCTGTTAGTATAATATTAGCCATTACAATTATACTTCTTTTTCTTTGGTAGTGGGGATTGAACTCAGGACTTTGTGCTTGCCAGGAAGGAGCTTATACTGCTGAGCAATCTCCCAGGCCAATTATTAGCTATTGGTTTCTCATAGATTCTTTTTATAAGATTGAAATAAAATCCAACTACTCCTATTTCTCCAGGGTCTTTTTGTCATGAATGAATATTGTGTGTTACTCAAATGTATTTTTCTGAGTCTATTGAGATGCTTATACAAGTTTTGTCCTTGTTTCTGTTGATATGGTTATGTAATTTGTAAAACTATTTTTCCATATCTGTGGACAGATAAGATACCTCCATGATAAAGAGCAATGGATATACTTGATAAAGAAAAACCACAGCTCTACGATATGTTCTGAAAGATATTTTAGAATGAGCTAACGAAGAGCACAAATTCAAGAAGACCAATACAAAGAAGTCACGAGGAAGGCAAGCAATTAAACTGAAGGAATAGATGAAGAATCAACAACAGAAAAGTGATATGACAAGAATAAGCCAATACATGTAAGTTATAACCATCAATATAAAATATCTCAATTCTTCAATACAAATAATAGATCAGCAACCAAGATCTTACAATATATTACATACAATAAATACATTTAACTCCAAAATAAATTAATAGAATGAAAGTCGAAGGATGGAAATCAATACATGCAACGTGAATCTGAACAAAACAAAAATAGCTCTTCTTCCAGATGTGAACTTAAAAACAGCAATGATTTAAGAAAAGAGAAAAGTCACTGTATGCTTGTTAAGGGAAAATGCCAAGAAGAAGATATAACAATCATAAATATATATGTTTCAAATGCTGGCACACTCAACTATATTAAACAAATGGTAATGTACTTGAAAGATTAAACACGTACTAGTAAAATTGTAATTGGGGATCTTAATACTCCACTTTCACCACTAGGTCAACTAGAAAATAAATCAACAAATATTAAACTGAACAAAACCTGTGAAGAAATGAACTTACTAGATATCTGTGAAGTGTTCATCCCATAATATCAGAATGCACATTATTATCAGTTGTGAATGGGATGTTCTTCAAAATAGCCTTATTGTGAATCATAGAGTTTTCAATTATCTCATGCATATTAGCAGGCTATAGAGCAAAGAAATTGCAAATCAATGGCAAAAGAAACCACAGATATCCATAAAAACCTGGAAATTAAATAATATCCTACCAAGAAACAAATGTGTCAAAGAAAGAATTAAAGAAGAAATTTAAAACTATCTACAATTAAAAGAAAATGTTAAAGCTAATACAATATGCAATGAAAGCACAACTAAGTGGGGAAATTAAAGTGGTGAATTCTCATGTCAGGAAAGGAGAAAAATCTCAAATAATCAACCTAATGTTGACCCTCAAAGTTCTAACAAACAAAAATAAAACACAAGTCAAAACTCAGATGAATAAGGAACTTTTAAAGAGCAAAAAGCATTGCAATGAGACTGAGAAAATAGTACAAAGAATCAATAAATTAAGAGCTGTTTCTTTGAAAGGTTAGAAAGATTGATAAACAGTTATATCAAAAAAAGGAAAGAAAAGAATCAAGTTAGTATAATTATATGAAAAGTGTGAAATCACAACAGATCCTACAGAAATCCAAAAAGATCATCAAACCTACTTTGAGAAACTTTAATAAGATAGAAAGAAACTACAGAAAATATTGCTTTCAGTAAGTATATTCTCTAATATTTCCTATAGAGCTGTAACATTTGTGTAGTTTATTTATTTATTTATTTATTTATTTATTTATTTATTGTTCTTTATTTGCTATTGAGACAGGGTCTTTCAATATAGTACTGATTGGCCTTGAAATCACTGAGTAGCCTCGGTTGGCCTTGAATTCCCAGTGATCTTCGTCCTTCTATCTCCCAAGTGCTGGTACTATGATGTGCATCACCACACCTAGATAAAATATTATATTTCTAAAATTTGAATTTATCTTTTCAGTTCTTTATTTTCACAAAAGTTTATTATTGATATGTGAGTTTCGCTGTCCCTGTTTTGAAACCTGGATGTTTCGTCTCACCAGTGAAACATTAAATAATATTTTTCTCTCATTTTATTTAGTAATTAAAAGTACAACTTGCTGTACATTCTTTTCTCTAAACAATAATCTGTAAAAGATATCATGACATGTAAAATTTTCAGTTTTATAGGAGGAATATTGTCTGTCAGTTCAGAACCATAGAGAGCTCATAAACAAAACCCAGACCATGGCTTGGCAAGCACAAGGTCTTGCGCTCAATTTCCATTAAAAAAACCAAAAAAACAAAACAAAACAAAACCAAAAAAAACACAAAGGAAATAGCACAAAGAATTTTACCTTGCTAAAAATCTTTGACACAACAAAATGAATCCAAAACAATGTGAAAAAGCAATCTACAGAGTGGGAAAAATTTAGCCAGCTGTCCTATAAGCAAAGGACCTCTATCTAGGATATATAAAGAATTGGGGAAAAAAAATAGAATCACTCAAATTCAAAGACCCACACCAAAAATGGGCATCAGAGAAGAGTAGGTACTCCTAAAATGAAGAAATTCAACTAGATAATGAATATATAAATACATTCCCAACATCATTGTTCACTTGAAAGATTCAATTTAAACCTGAGGGGCCGGGATAATACTCGGCAGTTTAAGTGCCTACCTGGCAATACAAGGATCCAAGTTTGATCCCTGGTACCAGGAACCCTGGACACGCAATGTTTTATCTGTTGATATGGTGATGTAACTTGTAAACTACCTTTCCAAATCTGTGGATAAATAAGTTACCTCTATGATAAAGAAGAATTGAAATATTCGATAACCATGAAACTTGATAACCATGATTGTCTAAACATTTATCAATTTTTCTAACCTTTCAAATAAACAACTCTGACATAGTTTTTGTCTAGTTGTCCCCCCAAAGCCTCATGTGGTCATGCAGCAGGGACTTCTAGAGTTTGGGATTAATTCATAATCAAGGCTGTGATTATGGATCTAGTAATGCTGGAATTATGGGTGTTAGTACTTCCCCCAGCCAGATGCAGATAGCCTGAGTGCAACTTAAAGGAGCCAGACTTCCTCTCTTTAGGCATTGTTGCTGCTATTCCTTCCTTTGCTCTCTGTGCTCTTTGCAGCCACTATGAAAGGTTGCTCTCTGCCATGTGCCACTCTGCCTTAGAGTCAGCTGAGTATGGACTGAAACCTCCAGTAACTGTGAGCTAAATAAATCTTTCCTTTATTTTGAGTGTCAGGTGTTTATCCCAGCAAGAAGAGAAGACTAACTGAGACAAACTTAATTTTTGATTTGCTTTCTTAGTCTCCATTGCAATAATTTCTGCTCTCATCTTTAAAAGTTCCTTATTCATCTGAGCTTTGACTTGTGTTTTGTTTTTGTTTTTTAGAACTTTGGGTCAACACTAGGTTGATTATTTGAGATTATTCTCCTTTCCTGACATGAGAATTCACCACTTTAAATTTCCCGCTTAGTTGTGCTTTCATTGTGTTGCATAAATTCCAGCATATTGCATCGGCATTAACATTTTCATTTAATTGTAGATAGTTTTAAATTTCTTCTTTAATTTCATCTCTGACACATTAGTTTCTTCATAGGGTATTAACTAATTTCCAGGTTCTTATGGATATTTTAAATTTCCAGTTTCTTTTGCCATTGATTTGCAATTTCCTTGCTCTACAGCCTGTTAATATGCATGAGATAACTTAAAACCCTCTACAATTCACAAGAAGGTTATTTTCAAAATATCGCATGCACAACTGAGAAGAATATGTATTCGGACATTGTGAGATGAACACTCTGTAGTTCATCCAAACAGAAACTGGGTGTGGTGGCACATGTCTTTAGTTCCAGCACTGGGGAGGAGGAGACAGGAGGATGATTAGGAGTCTGGGCTGCATAAAAAGACCCTATACCAAATAAATAAACAAATAAATAAATGATAAAAAAATTGATATCCCTCTCACCTCAGAAAGAAGGGTCATCATAAAAAGTCAACAAATAACAAGTACTAGAGGTGCTGTGGAGAAAGAGAAACACTTTTTTACTCTTGATAAAAATGTAGTGATACAACCACTATGGAAATCAGTGGGGAGATTCCTTTAAAAACATGGAATTGAAAGTCCATTTAAGCCAGCTGTTTCTCTTCTGGATATCTTCCCAGGAGAATTAAAAACATCATATTGCAGTGTTACATGTGCACTTATGTTTATTGCTGTACAATTGTAATAGCTAAATCTTGAAAATGACCCAAAGGCCCATCAACTGAACAAGGGATGAAAAAGAATGTGATTTTTAAAATATATAATGGAGTAGTCAGCCATAAGGAAAAGTAAACTGGAGATATAGATAAAAGACTGCAACTTGGAACCACACTGATAAGTGAAATCAATCAGACTCAACTTGTATTATCTCACCAGTGTGAGAAAATGAACAAGTACGTAAGATCTGTAATGTATCATAGATATTGTGAATTGTGAAGAAACTGTTCAAAAGAAAAGACAAGATGTGATGGGGAAAAGGGAAATGAAAGAGAAAACATGTATGTATAAAGCAAGATAGTTAAGGTGGTTACAGGACTAGCTTCTCTGAGTTTGTTAACAAGAAAGTTTTGTGCTAATATTGGATTAAGAAGGTACTTGTATTTCAATTATTGTACAGACAATATACTTACATCTTCAACTCTAAACAGCTACAAAGAAAACAACAATACAAAATATATCAACTATTGTAACTGTCCTCCTAACTTGCTATGAAACTCGCTTCCATTTTTGCTTATCTTCTTTGCTCCTTAAAATAAAAAAAAAATTACGGAAATTTCATTATCAAATTAATAAGAGCAAACATAACAATTTTAAATAAAACTAGTAACATTAATTTTCCATAAGTGACATATGACATAAATGCTAAGTGCAAAAATGTCAAACAAGGTAACCAAGGGCATAAAATTTTAACCAATTATTTTACTATGGGTGCTTTAATAAAGTGGGTCTAAAAATAACTGGAAGTTCTAAACATTTTTCTGTGTGCTGATAATAAAATCTGCTCTGTTTCCAGTAATAATGAATCTGACTTTCTGCTGTACATTTGAGAGTTCTCAGCTGGACTTCAGGATTTATTGTAGGTTTATGCAAATCTAATGATTGACAAACTTGACACTATTTTGTGATACATTTTTACATCTGAGTTGATGGGTCTATTACTGGAGCTAACACCTCAGGGCACAAAACTTGCTTTCTCTCAAGATTTTCACGTGCTCATAGCAAAGTGGAGACCTGTCATTTCCATAAAAAAAGGTTTTCATAAATTTCCAAATCAGATTATAGTGGTCTCTGTAAATCATCAACAGATTATATTATTATAACTTTACATTTTATTAATAATCATTTTATGATAGAATTAATCTATAATGAGCTAATATGATTGCTGAATATCATTCCAAAGTGATTTTATGAAACTGATTTTTCATGTGATTTACTGAATGGTGTAATTTGCACTGTTACTAAAAAATTACTATAAAATTGATACAAAGTTTAACATGCTTAAGGGGAAAATGCACGGCAGAGTTAGTATCTCTATTTCATCTATTTTTTATGTATTTAGTAAAGGGTCTACAGGGTCTCACTACACAGACCAGACTCCTGGTGATCCTCCTGTTTTCAGCTCCTCAAGTGCTGAGATTATAGAGGTGCACCACCATGCCCAGTCTTCTAGTTCATATTTGAAGGTGGAACTGACTATATAATTGTTTAAAAATTGAAAAATCCATGTACTTTCTAAAAGAACATTGAGTAAAAATAATAACAAAGAAAATAACAAAAAGTCAAAAGAAATGATATGAGTAAAACATCACAATATATAGACAAAACCCCAGTTAACAATATACCATCTTTCCTCATTCAACATTAACAAATGAATAAAATGATCAAGCTCCAATAGGGAGGTTAATCTTAACTACTAAACGTAAGAAAGAACATTGAAATAAAACTGCACAAAGCAAGTTATAGTAACATAACTTTGAAATAAATGAAAATAGAAATAGTAAATGAAACTTCTGTTTTTTCAAAAAAGTAAACAAAATATATTATGCCCAGGTAAAATTTTAAGAACTCATTCACATAAAATTCTCATACCATATAGCATCCTCATTTAAAGTATAGAAACACACTTTAAGTGTTTTTATGTCTCTGAAATCTTTATTACAGCCTGATTGCAGAGCATCACATCCTCTGTGAAGAAAACTCCATGACAGTGAACAATCATTTTCCAGTCCATGTTCATCTTCAGACCAAAGATATCCCTAATCTACTTTTTGTCTGCAAACTTGCCTAAAGTGGACATATGAAGTTAAAGTGGTAAAAAAAAAATGTAATCTTAGATTTGGCGAGAGCTCAATGGAATAAGCACCTGCTTTGGCAAGTGCAGGGATCAGGGTTCGGTCCTGGTCCTACATCTGTCAGCCCTGGGGTGCGTTGAGCCTGGGAGCCCTAGGAGGCTGAAAACAGGAGGATCACTATGAGTCCACGCAGTGTAGTGAGACCCTGTACCAAATACACAAATGGAAAAAAAATGCAGTCTTTTATGTGTGCATTTTCCTGCACATGCATTCAACGTTTGCGTAGTCACAATCATGTGATTTTTATTCTTCAAATTTGTTGATGTGATGAGTACAGTCATTAATTTTCAACTATTGAGCTGGTTCTGTCCCCATGTATTACCTGATTATAGTCTATATTTAATTTGCTAATTTCTTAAATATCAATTTGCTAATATATCCTTAAGGCTTCACATGAATCTTCAAGAGAGATAGATATTAGTGTGCTTTTCTTTTCTTACGTTTCTTCCAGTGTGATATTAGAACAACGACAATAGCATGATGCTGTGCTTTGTGTCCAGATGTCCTCTCAAAGCTTCTTGCAGGTTTAGGTGGACCTTTTAGGGAGGTAGTTGAATGTAGTATGTGCTTCTGAGATTGAGGGCAAGTAGCATATTAGTCCAGTGATTGATTTGGTGTGGTTCTGGCAAGGACTAAGTCTATGAGCACTACACCCATCCTACGATGAGTGGCTGCATACAATAGAAGGGACAGAAAGAGTCTTTTGCTCTCTCCCTTGTTGCCTTTGGTACTTTGTGGGGCCATGCACTGTTTTCCTGTGGCAGCCCTCTGCCAGCCACCCTGGCTAGGAGCCAGCCATCTACAGAATGAAACTTCTACAAACTGTGAGCCAAATAAACCTTTCCTCCTTTAACTTTAGGTGTTGTGTCATTTGTCTCAAGAATGGGACAAATGACTAAGACACATGAATTGAAAACATTTCTTTGGCTTCTGTTTATTTATTTGGAAAATACGGTCAAGAGTATGTATAATTTCTTCTTTAAACATTTTATATAAGTCACTAACAGATCCATGTTTATTTGTACTTCCTGTTTTGTAAGTAAACAATAATTGATTTAATTTAATAGGTTTTTTTAAAGTCATTATCCACTCCCCCCCACCATGAAGTTTGACAGACACTAGACACACTTTCTCAAAAAATTGGTTGTTTTCTTCCAGATTATCAAATTGCAGTTATATGGTGTTTGAAAGTATATTGTTATTTCTCTTTTTAAACAATAGACCAAAGGTGTTATCTCTTTCCTGTCCAGTATTATCAGTTAGTGTCTCTTCTCTTGCACTCTTAATATGACAAGAAGCTTATTGGTTTTATTAAGCTTTTCTAAGGTTTAGCCTCTGCTTTCAGTTAGTTTTCCTTAAAATTTTCCTCTTTTCAAGAAATTGTTTTTACTTTACTTATTATTGTTTATTTTCTTATTTTTACCTTGTATTTAATATATATATATATATTATAATGTTTAAATAGGACATTTTTATCTGCTCATATGTACATTTTCTTCTTGCTAAAATCCCTCAGAATCATTGCTTCAAGCATTTTCAAATGCATGGTACAATATTGTCATCTATTGTGACCCCTGTATACAATAGGCCAACATAAGTTCCTTTCTATCTGTGACTTAGTTCCATTGATCAACATTTCCCCATTTGCCCTTATCTTTCCACTGTTCACTTTCACCTTCTATGAAATCAGTTTATTTCATATTCCACATACAGGTGATGATATGGTTTAAGTCAAACGTGCCTCTCAGAAGGCTTATGTATGCATGTGAGGGGCTTTGAAGAATGATCAGATATTGGAGTATTAACTACATTAATGAGTTAGTCTGTAGGTGATTTCAGAGCTGATTGTGCTGTTAGGAGGTGAAGCCTGGAAGGAAGGAGTGGGCTACTGCACGTGTGTCCATAAAGTTGCATCTGTCCTCTTCTATTTATTGTGCTTTCTGGAAGCCTTGAAGATAGGAGTTTTCTTTTGTCATATCCTGCTGTCATGAAGTCTGTGCCTTGGAGCCAGGAAAATGTGGACAGAAATCTCTGGAATCATAAGGTCAATACATATTTTCTTTCTTTATTGTTTTTCAATTTATTTTATTTTATTAAATATTAAAAAATAACAGCA
>NW_004524666.1:1943932-1949987 GCF_000260255.1 Octodon degus | reverse complement strand
CAGAATGAAACTTTCAATCCTAGTTTTTTGAGACATTTCCAGACTGATTTCCATAGTGGTTGCTCCAATCTACAATCCCACCAAAAGTAGAAAAGGGTTCCTTTTCCTCCACAGCTCTCTAGCATTTGTTATTCATTGATTTCTTTATGACAGGCATTCCTTCTGTTGTGAGATATTATCTCAATATTGTTTTAATTTGCATTTATCAGATGACCAGTTATGTGGAACAGTTTTTTTCATGTATTTATTTGCAAGTTGTATTTCTTCCTCTGAGAAGTGTGTATTCACTTCAGATTTCCATTTTTGGATTGGGTCTTTGAATTTTGGGGGCCTGATTTGTTTTAGTTCTTTATATATTCCAGAGAGGAGTCCTTCATCTGAATGATTGTTGATTAAGATGTCATTTCCAATTTTTAGGTTGTCTTTTTGCTTTGCTAGTGATTTTTTCTTTTGACTTGCAGAAACTTCCCAATAAAATGCATGCACATTGTTGATTCTTTGAAGAATTTCCTGTGAAGTTTGGTTTTAGTCCATAAACTCCCTTCCTTCCACTATGTCTTTAAAAACTTCAAAAATGTTCTCTTCTGGAAGATTTAGGGCTTGTGTTTTAATGTTTACATCTTAATCCATTTTGACTTTTAGTTTAATGCATGGCAATAGACTTAGTTTGATCTTAGTTTTTGATGTGTGGGGAGCTAGTCTTCCAGCATTGTTTGTTAAAGAGGATATTTTTCTTCCAGTGAAGATGTTTGGCCCATTTATGAAGTATAAGTTGGCTCAGTGTGTTTGTAGTTGTATCTGCATATTCTAATCTGTTCCACTGATGTTCAGGTCTGTTTCTTTGCCAGTATTATGCTGATTTTATGACAGTAGCTCTGTAGTATAATTTCAAGTCTGGTATTGTAATGCCTCCTGCTTTGCCTTTATTGGCTAGGATTGCCTTTGTTTTTCTACTGAGCCATCTCCCCAGCCCCCAGGTCTTTTCCAATTCCAACAAATTTTAATAATATTTTCTCTAGATGTGTGAGGTATGTTGATGGTATTTTGATAGGGATTGCATTGAATCTGTGTAACAGTTCTGTGAGTAAGACAGTTTTCACAGTGTTGGTTCTCCCTATCCAGGAGCAAGGAATATCTTTCCATTTTCTGAAATTTACTTCGATCTCTTTTTCCAGAATATCGTAATTTTCATTGTATTGACTTGTTTCTTTCATTAGGTTAACACCTAAGTATTTCTCTTTTATTGGATGCTATTTTGATGGGTATTTTTTTCTATTCTTATATTGTTCATCTTTGCATCATCTTGCAGTTTTTGAATTATTATTTCTTGGATCCTTGTTGTTATTAAGAGATTTTACCTCTCCTGATTGCTATCTGTAATGCTGTCTTCAAGGTCTGAAATCCTCTCTTCATTTTCATTCAAATGTTTTGCCAAATTTTGATGGAGTTTTTAATTTGAAGTTCATCTCTTTGAATCTGCTTCATGCATTGTATTTCCTATATTGCTCATTCAAGTTTTCCGTCAGGTTTTATTCTCCTCTATCCTTTTATCTGCATCTTCATTAGAAACCCTTAATTCTTTCATTAAAATTATCATTTCTTTTTTTTTTACCTGGGAGATTATTTCTGATCTGATTTGCTCTATACCCTTCTGCAGTTGTTTCTTTACTTTAGTTGCTCTTATTTCAGAGATTTCCGATGTGTGATTTCCTATATCTTATATGCTTAGGTCTACTGCATTTGTTCTGGGTAGAATCAGGGCCTGAGATTGCATTTCACTCCTTCATTTTGTCATTTTTCATTTCAGAGAGAATGATTTTTTCGATTTCTTATGATACATTTTTTATATGTTTGATAATCTGTAGCTGTATCACTGCGATCAGAACCTCTCAGGAGAATCTCTTCTTTAGGTCTATCTTGTACGTCAGAGATTCTTGTTGCATGTGTGCCCTAAGTTTTTGCATTCTTTATTGACTGTGCGTGAGGTATTGCTTTCTGTTTGGCACTGTCCTCCATCCTTTGGTATAGGGCTTTGGTGTGGTTATTACTCAAGCAACTTCTGTTATTATTTCTCAAGTGAGACTATGTGGTTAAGGCAGGGATAGTCTCCTTGTTACACTGGAACAATGTGCAATATTAATAACAAGTGACCTTTAAAAACTAACATATATTAGTAACTAATGGCTTTATATTTTATATGGAGAAAGCTAACACTGTATCTACATAACTAAGTTGATCCTACATTAGGAATTTGTATGCAAACTAGTCCTCCTGAATTCTGTCTGGGAATCTCTCCTTTGTGTTCCTGGAGTCTCCCCGTCACACTAGCTCACCTCAGTTACCCCTGCCACCTCCGTGCCTCAAGGATCCTCCTGGTGGGTCCAGTAGTGTGCCTGCCTCAGCTCACTGTGTCCAGCCGCAGGTCTTTCTGTCCTGAGTCAGCACTACCACACTTGACCCTCTGATTATGGCCACCTCTACTGATCTGTGCCTCAAGGATCCTCCTGGTGGGTACAGTAGTGTGCCTGCCTCAGCTCACTGTGTCCCGCCACAGGTCTCATCCTGTCCTCCTCAGTTGGCACTGCCACACTGGACCCTCTCATTATGGTCACCTCTGCTGACCCATGCCTCTGCACTCAGCCCATTGGTTCTGGCTGCCTCTATTGCTATGAGTGGCTGCACTCAGCTTGTGGCCCTCCTATTTAAATTAGAAAGTAGCTGTATATCCATTCTAACTATCTTGTACACACACACACACACACATGCACACACACACACTCACACTCACACACACATATTAATATATTTTTTTAACTACAAAACAGTCCTTTACTTATATCCCCCTGTTTTTTTGGTTTTGTTAGATATAGGTGTTCCATTGCTGTTAGAGAAGCTGTATTTGGAGAAGTCTTTAAAGGACCTTTTCATACTTGATGCCAGTCCAAATGTTGTAGGTACTTTAATTCAGAAAAATAACCCAATATGGTCCAATAGTCTCTAATAGTGCTAATATTGTTTAGGCAAGCTGTCATGCCTACATGTTGTCCTTCGAATAACTACTACAAAGACGACAATATGCAATGTATTAATTATTGTAACTGTCATACTAACTAACCTCTTTTGAAAGTGTTTCATTGCTATTTTATTTACTTCTAATTAAAATGAATAAAAAATTTAAAAAGAAAATTGTACATATTAGATATTTTTGTTCTCACAATAACACAGTGACTAGAGCTAACCTGATAACTTAGCAGACTAAAGTTTCTGCTTAGGCAGAGCCCAGAGGCTGGGGTCTAATCCCTGGGCCCAACCTGGGGTGCTCTGAGAAGGCAGTTGAGCCTGGTAGTGCTGGTGAGCACCTGTAATCCCAGCACTTTGGGAGGCTAGAACAGGAGGATCACTGTGAGTCCAATCTAAGTAGTGAGACCCTGTATACCTAGAAGACTCCGTGTTAAATAAATAATTTTTTTTTAAAAAAAGCAGTGACTAATGCAAGTGGGATCATTCAACATTTTTCTGTGTATAGTTTATCTTACTCAGTACCTTGATCTAGAGTTCTAGCTATGTTGTTATGAATGACAAAGCTCCATAAAGTTCTATTATTAAATCATATTCCATTGTGTATCTGTAGCACGAATTCTTTAATTTTTCTTCTGCTGAAAAGTGCATGCTAGGTTGTTTACCCTTCTTTCCGATTATAAATAGTACTACAAAGAACGTGGGGTTGAGGATGTACTTTCAACACACCATTTTCATATACATTTTTTATATTTAGGAGAGGTGTTTCTGCATGATGTGGCGGCTCCGTATGTACTTTTCTGAAGAACCTGCATACCTTTTACCACACATCTGTACATTCAGATGTTATCATCCATCTATTTTCACTTTACATAATTTGAAGGTTCTGTCAATGATTGCTGCTGAAAGGACACATACTTGTTCTTGCACACAGACTTTCCGGTGCTCCAGGAATTCTTATGACACTAACCTGAAAGCTTGGCTTTCCTGAAGTTACTCGTTTGTCAGAGTAGTTATTGCTCATTTAGTGTTAGAAGATCAGAGGATATTTTATTTTCCTTGTGCAAGCCTTGTGTGAATTTTTTGTATGCAGATTTGGAAGAGTTACAAACAAACTTCCTTAAAGTTGCCAGAAAAGCCTTTCAAATTCTCATTACTGGACAATAGGCATAGTTTTAATTTTAATCTGTTCTTGATGAAGTTAAAGAGATTTTTCTTTGTGTGCAATTTTTCATTGTCATGTTTTATTTTTGCTCCACAAATGTGGAAATTACATCCTTGTAAGAACTCAGCGTACTTAAAGTACACACTGAAGTATTTTTGACAAATGCTTTTTTATTTTCTTTCATTTTGGCACTAGGAATCAAAGGAAAACAAAACATATAGGTCAATAATATGAAGTACAGCCCAGTGAGATAGTTCAGTGGACTGAACCTGCTTAGGCAAACGTTAGGACTGGGGTTTGATGCTGGTAATTCATGCTGCACCAGCCCCACCCCCAGGGATATAAAGCCGTACACCGAGAATGGGCATGGTAGTACATGCTTGTAATTCCTGTGCTGGGGAGGCTGAAAACAGGAGGATCGCTATGAGTCTGTGCTCCATAGTGGGACCCTATGCCAAATACATGAAAAATTTACATGAAGTACAGTAAGTAATAATTGCTGAAAAAAAGTAAAATGAAGAATTGAACCAGTAATGGAAAATGTTCAATTTTATACTGAATGAATGTTTTCAGCTTCACCATGGTGATTTTTGGGAAAAAAAGAACATTGAATATTTTAATTTTCAGATATGTAAAGAATAATTCAGTTTGAGGAAAGAGAGGTCAGTATTCTGGAGCTGCTCTGGGGGGATTGAAGAACAGTGAAGAAAGCAGCGAGGGGAGAGGAAGACAGTGATAGGAACAGGTATAGGGCAACTTGTGATGAACTGTAAGAACAGTGACATATGGTTAGTAAAATAAAACTATATTTGATTTCTACTCCTAGAGGTAGTCATAACCATATATAATAAACACACTAGTAATAAAGGTGATAATGATGCCTTGATTGTTGGTTATGAAATTGAGATGTCCCTAAAGAGTCCATTTCACCTGATTTACTATATATATCTATATAGATCTATATCTATATCTATATAGATATATATAGATATAGATATAGATATAGATAGATATATAGTAAATATATATATATATATATATATATATATATATATATATGTTGTATACAGGGTCAGGCAGGGAACACTCAGCTGTCCAAAGAGCCTAGAGTTTAGCTGGTATTTCTCCATTAAGAGCTCACTCTTAGAAACACAAATCATAGGGCAGTAAGATATATTAGTAACTAATGGCTTTATATTTTATATGGAGAAAGCTAACACTGTATCTACATAACTAAGTTGATCCTACATTAGGAATTTGTATGCAAACTAGTCCTCCTGAATTCTGTCTGGGAATCTCTCCTTTGTGTTCCTGGAGTCTCCCCGTCACACTAGCTCACCTCAGTTACCCCTGCCACCTCCGTGCCTCAAGGATCCTCCTGGTGGGTCCAGTAGTGTGCCTGCCTCAGCTCACTGTGTCCAGCCGCAGGTCTTTCTGTCCTGAGTCAGCACTACCACACTTGACCCTCTGATTATGGCCACCTCTACTGATCTGTGCCTCAAGGATCCTCCTGGTGGGTACAGTAGTGTGCCTGCCTCAGCTCACTGTGTCCCGCCACAGGTCTCATCCTGTCCTCCTCAGTTGGCACTGCCACACTGGACCCTCTCATTATGGTCACCTCTGCTGACCCATGCCTCTGCACTCAGCCCATTGGTTCTGGCTGCCTCTATTGCTATGAGTGGCTGCACTCAGCTTGTGGCCCTCCTATTTAAATTAGAAAGTAGCTGTATATCCATTCTAACTATCTTGTACACACACACACACACACACACATGCACACACACACACTCACACTCACACACACATATTAATATATTTTTTTAACTACAAAACAGTCCTTTACTTATATCCCCCTGTTTTTTTGGTTTTGTT
>NW_004524666.1:1941119-1943832 GCF_000260255.1 Octodon degus | reverse complement strand
TGTTGTATACAGGGTCAGGCAGGGAACACTCAGCTTTCCAAAGAGCCTAGAGTTTAGCTGGTATTTCTCCATTAAGAGCTCACTCTTAGAAACACAAATCATAGGGCAGAAAGGAACAGCTATATTTAGAGAATTGTAGGCATTATGATGTACTGAAACATATCTATTCTATTGATTTTTATTTTTTATATTTGTATGACTAGATATTTGCATCACATAATGATTACATTCCTCATGAAGAGTTGATAACTGTGCATGACGCATCTTTTTACATTAAAATTCTGGAGATGGTCCTTTCACAAGATTTCTTCCAATTTGGATTTGAAACAAAAGGAAAACTCTGAACTCATTGATAATATTATTAAGTATGTATTAACCCATATGTGTACCTTTTCATTTAGAAAGCAATTTATAATCAAAGTAGACTAATTTCAAAAAGTTATTAGGAATATCATTCTATAACAATTCACTAATACCACATTATAACAAAGTCTTGGGAAAAATAATAACTACTGATTTTAATGTAGTAACCAGCAATGCATTAAACATAATTCTGAGGTTTTGGATAATGAGTTAAAAGTCCATAAATGCATGGAATTTGGCAGGGTTTCTTTGCAGCTCTATTTGACACACATTTGAATTGTTATAAATGTGCTAATACACAAATATATACTTATGTGTACATATCTATCAGTCTATTACCTGCACCTTCTAGACTGAAAGTTTAATCTCCTGAAATCAAATGTTAATACATATCTATTTGTGGAGCTATGCATATCTACATATGTATGTATATGTAACGCATAACCATACACCATTGCTTGCACATACACATATATGTATTATACTCAAACTATTTGTGTATATACAAAAGTCTTTTTTTTCCTAATTTTATAATTTTTTTCATCAGGATTTATAACTTCTTAGCTTATATGTAAGATTTATATATTGTAAATCTCTTTTGTGATCTTTGTTATATGTTAATGTTTGCACCCTTTTATTTATTTAGTTATTTTTGCTTTATTTATTCATTTTAGTGCCAACCATAGATTACTCCAGGCCCTGCCACTCATTTCAGCTTCTTCAGCTCCTGGGAGTTATGTTTTCCATTTTTATTCCTTTTGGATTTGACCTCTCACATCTGCCTCATTAGTTCTCATACCACTGTTTTGATTTCTAAGATCTTCTATATGAGTAAGCATTTAAGAGAGTGGAATGTCTACAGCTGCAGAGCTTACACTTCCCTTTTCTGGCTGATAGTAGACCACAGACCTCCAATGAGCTCTCAGTCTTATGATAGACAGCTCTCCAACATGACATCTTCAGCCTATTCTATTGTCAGCCCCACATCAAAAAAATTATATAAGCAAGAAAGCTTATTGTACAAGAAAAAAGGTAATGGAAAGGGATTCTTTTTTCATTTAATTACACAACAATAGTATAATCCTAAGTTTATATCATATGAGTATTTGTACATGTTCAATTAATGGACATCAAAAAAAATCTTCAGAAATTTGTACCTTACATTTTTTTCTGAAGAACAATAAGTTAATAATCATAGCAAATTGCAGCAAATATAATTATGTAAACAAAAATAAAAGATGTGTTAGTACAGTATGTTACTACCTGCTCACAATTTTTTTTTAATTTGAGTATTTTTCTTACCTAGTCAAAAAAAAGACATGGAACTTTGCCTCTAAGACAAGAACTTGGCATTAGATTTTATTTGTAAAATATAATAACACACATATTATTAGATTGTCCTCACATAATAATTTCCACATTAATGACCTCTGTGTCCAAGTAAGCCTAAAATCCTTAGGAAAACTGAGTCTGTCAGTGAAATAATGCTATGTCATCTACAATATAACTTAGACAACGGAAAATGTCAGGCACTGGATTATCATATGTTCAAAACTTTTGGTTGTTAAAGAATATCTTCCCTTTTACAGAAATACTCTGAATTTAGTGCAGTTGATAATTCACCAATATATTTAAATGTATTTTTTATTTGAAAACACAAAAGACACAGACAGGGCCAGCCAAATAACTCAGCAGATTAAAGCACCCAAGGGTCACGGGTTCAATTCCAGGCCTGATGTGCAGACCCTACACAGAGACAGCACTAAGGCAGCAATTGAGCCTGAGAGTGGTGGTGTGCACCTGTAATCCCAGCTTTCAGAGGACTGTAAATAGGCAGATTACAAGTCTGATCCAATAGTGAGACCCTGAACACCCTGTAGACCCGTCCCTAAAAATACAAAAAAAAAAAAAAATACACACTTGGGAAAAACTTAGAGGAGCAGCCTGTGTATTTGATAAGGATGACAGTGGTTATATTAGTATAAGCACAGCCTTGCCATATAGTGATCATACTTGGAGAAAAGTTAACAGATGAAGAGGTTGATGTAGTGATCCGGGAAGCCACGCTGATGGTGATGGCCCAGTAGACTGTGAAGAGTTCGTATGGTGAAATTTTGGGGCCCTAGTGTTTTTTGGTTCTTTATAAATTCTAGAGAGCAGACCTTTGTCTGAGTACTTATTTGTCATGACTTTTTCCAAATTTGTGGGTTGCTTTTTCACTTTGTTGGTAATTTATTTTCACGTGAAAAATCTTCTCAGTAAGAGCAGGTCCCAGTTGTTATACAGTTGCTGCTATGAGGTCTCTCAGGTACGGTTGTTCAAGAAGAAGTGGGTGGTGAATGAAAGCAAG
>NW_004524666.1:1923922-1940199 GCF_000260255.1 Octodon degus | reverse complement strand
TAGAGTGATTTCTTCTAATGGTGTTTGTAGATAGGATATCATGTCTGCATCTTGTACAGCAATTAACCACTGGGAGGAATGTATGCAATGTGTTAATTATTGAAACTGTCCTACCAATTTGATTTTAAACTGTCTCATTGCTATTTGTTTATCAATAAAATTATGGGAAAAAATAAAAAAATAAAAAAGAGTTCATACAGTGATGAAAGCAAAGTGAAGACCTTGTGCAGGATGTGTTAAAGTTCTTGTACAAAATTGTTTGTTTGCCTTTTCTTTATTTGTAATTAATCTATCAAAGGTTCCTGACAAAATATACATGTATAGAAATTAGGATTTCATTCCTCCATGTTTTCTTGCCTTATTGTGATTGTCCTGAAAATTTATTAATTTAGAAATTGAATAGGTAACATGTTGCACATGACTTATCCTGGATATATCAAAGCCCTTCTGCACAACTAAACTTAGATGGAGTTGGTCTAATGAAGGACCATCTGGTTTAAGGGTTTATGCCTTTTTAAGTAATTCACCAACATTTAAGAGGGAAAATTATAAATTAAATTATTTCACCTGAGCATGCATAGAGGTTTGTTGCCATGACTTATTCATTGTAACACATTATTGAAAAAATTCATCCTCATAAAATTGGTTTATTCTTGCCTTAAACTATTTTCAGGATTTGTGTACTATACAGTGAAGTACTGCTCAGCCATAAAGAAGGCTACACTAGAGACATTTCTAGGGAGTGTTGGAACCTTGAGACCATGCTCTTCTGTGAAGCAAATCAGACACACGTGTACACATCACATTGCTTCTCTGTTGTGAAAAACTGAAAGTGTAAAGAAGGAAAAAATGTATAATAGATATTGTTAAATATGAAGAAATGGTTCCAGTTGGGACTAGGGAAGGACAAGAGGGAATGAAAGATGAGAAGAGAAAAATAATGAGAAAAGAGAGGTAATTTTTTTTTTTTTGAGGTACTGGGGATTGAACTCAGGACCTTGCCCTTGCCAGGCAAGCACTTATTCTACTAAGCCATCTCCTCGGCCCTAAAGCAGGTTAAAATGGAAATAAAGCTTTTAGAAATAAGAAGGGGAAGAGGACACAACGAAGGTGAGGGGTATTGAGAAAAAAGAGAAATCAAGATATATAATGTTCAGGTACAAATCCCCTATGATGAAAGTGATCATTATGTATACCTGAAATATACAAATAAAATTAATTTAAAAAAAATTTCTCCAGAGAAAATCTTCAGTGTGTGCCATTAATTAATGCAACTCTTACCTGTTTATTATTTAAGCTATAGACTTGTGCTTCCTTCCTCATTTGTTCTTGATTTCTGCATAGCCATGTGAGGTTAAAACCCTTTACATGATTGCTTTCATTTTCATGAGAATTTAAGAAGGGATAGAGACATGCGTGAATACATACCATCTGTTTTACTATCTTCTCCTCTTAAATACATAATAATACAGATAGAAAAAATCATTGAAATATAAGTGAAAAAACTGTTTTTAAGAGCAAAAGAAAAGCCATAACACACTTATTTCAAAATATATATGTATAATTTTTATGCATTTATTTTTGATATTCACTTTCTTATATTTGAACATCAGGCTTATAGAAGACAGGAAGAAGTGATATACTTCAGATGAAGGAAATTTTTAATTTTAAATACGTCATCACTTCACAATTGTATGAAATTACAAACACTGTAAAGATTTTATTTATGTTGCCTTCTTCAACTAATACATGTAAAAGGAAAAAATCATGCAGTCAATGGTGAGTAAACACTATTTTTGTTAGTCTGTATATCAATCATTGTCTTGTCTTGAGACATTTCAAATAGTATTTGTCAAAATATAACTCCTCATGCTGCAGTTGATCTTTCTATGTTTTAATGAAATCATTCCATGCATCATTACTTGCGCAAAATTTCACAAGCAATTCACAGATTTTATATTTGGCTTTTTAATTACCATGACATGTATTACTAGGCATAAATATTTAAGCTATGTAATATATATTTTTCCCACCTTAATATTGAAGTCATGAAAATATTTCTTGTAACATATATTTGACTAATGCAAAACACTAAGTGCGGTAATTTGGAATTTAAAGGCAAACCTTTTTGAAAATATAACTTTAGTCTTTGCAGAACTAATTCATGAATAGATTTAAAAAACCTGAATATGTATGCCTTTTCTTTTAAATTGCTCATCATAGAATCAGTTTTATTGGTGGAGGTTCACAGAAATGAAAATAATATTAGTTTATCTGGGCTTTTAAAATGCCATAGTAACATTTGAGGGGTGTTTTTGTTTTTGCATTTATTTTTCATTTTAGACAGTTTATAAAGAATTAATTTGATGATGTGTTGAGTGACAACACCTATCTCCAAATTTTATCTCAGGAACTGGAGTAAATTCCTTTCACTATCAAGCCTTTTCATTTTAATTCAATGGACAAGGACTACGTTGTCAAGGTGTGGGAGTGGGCTGGGGGGAGAACCTTCATTAAACCCAAGGTATTCAGGGGTTAATTAGAGCGACAAGAATATTTGTCTTCCATCAGTTGACTGAAAGCATTGCTAATTATCTGCCAGAGCTCAGGAGAACTGAACGCTGGGAAGGGGTCCACTCAGAGGTTTAGGATTAGCTGCTAGAGAGTCAGAATACCTCCAGGAATGTGAAAGGGAAAACTAGAGACTTTCAGTACTTTGAAAATGCTCAGAGAAGGACAGCAGGGGAACAATGAGTATTTCTCAGGTTCTCATATTTGACATTTATCTAATTTTATAGTTTCATGTCTGATAATATTTTTTCTCTTGCTATTTTACCCATTTCATATTGAGTAGCCACACACCTAAACAATCTTTGGGCAATTGAATGACTCCCATGCAACTGCATGCAAATAGTTTGTTTAGAATAAGTAACATTTATTCAGGAAGAAAAACCCTATATTACACCAGGTTCTCAGTGTCACATGTATAGTACCGATGATTACAAATCGGGCTTAGATGTTCTCTGCAAGTAAGATAAAGCTTTTACAGTTGATCAAATGAGATAATATATTCACAGTTATATTAATTTTGGGCATTGAATCACTCTTCTAAGACCTAGATTTATTGACTAATAGCGTAACGGACATTTCTACAACAGTAAGTACATCATTACTTGATTATAGAAGAATACGCACACAGTTAAATGTAAAGAAGAGCCCACATATTAATTCAAATTAAATTTCAGAAGAATTCTGATGAACAGTCTTATCTTATTCCTTAATTTGTGCTACTCTCAATGAAAATGCATATTGTGATTGGAATAACAATATGTAGATAGTTTTAAAAATGTGCAAGTGGCTTAAATATAGCTCCGTATGGAAGTTGTCTCAAGTTTAATGGCCTCTTTATTTGTGGTAAATAAATATAGAATAATCATATTTTCAATATGTATAATTTGTTTTCCTTTTAGCTAGAGATTACTAATGTAGCTGTTAATGTAGTAGTTTACTCTTTCCTGTTGCTTTTTCACATTTTGTTACTAGAAACTGTTTTAGAAATGGTGTGACCTGTCTAAAGGGATGTTTACATAAGTCTTAATGGCACCCAAGTCAAGAAATAGGACGCAGATTGATTTCTCAAAGTGAGAGGCACAGCCTTGGCACTGTAAGCAACTTGGGATCTGACACTTGCTCACTGCAGTCTCCGTGTTACTTGCAAGTGGAGCCCAAGTAATTTGTTTCTAAAGGAGCAAACAGCTCAGACACAAGAAATGTATTTTGTACACATCTTTCCTTTCTATTGTTTATAATGAAGAATTTTGCAATAGAATTAAAGGAAAAGAAAAATAAAGCACACTTATTATATCACAGCATGAATAATGTGTCCTGGAAATATTTTTGTTATTCCTTAGAGTAGGGATTTTTAAACAAGTAAGATACAAAATAGAGGATAAGACAGCCAACCAGTTGAATGTTATACTTTAATACAGTTAAGTACAATACTTTACCATGCTTGAAACTCTTCAGCTCAGGGACTGATTTGCCACAAAAGTGAGCAGCTTTACCTGATTCCTGAAAAAGAGGAGGCCTGCGATTCTCCATGCAAGTGTCCAGAAGACCTTTCTGTCCTTTCCTATCCTCTTCTCTTATCCTTTGAATATCAATTTCTCCCCAATAAACAATAAATTTAAAAATTTAACTTTTATAAAGATTCTCCTATGAATTAAAGGATATATTAATATGCACTGCAGATTTAAGAGATGGGTAGTAAATATTAATTATAACTATATAAAGCATGTAACTACCTATATTTATTTGATAACTTCCATTTATATATTTAAAAAACACTATCATGTTTTTATCCACCATAATATGCAGTAGGTTTTACTACTTCCATTGCACAGATGAAGAAATCAATAGAATGAGCCAAGTGGGGAACACACCTGGAAGGCTGAAGAAGAGGATCAAAAGTTGGAGCCTGGTGTGGGAAACTTGCAATTTAGTGAATCCCTCTACTGAAATGAAAAATAAAAGGATCTGTGGATGACAAAGGCCTTGACTTCAATCTGCTATACCAACAACAAAAGAAGAAAAGAGTAACTGGCTCCACATAGTTCATGACAAGAATACACCCAGAATTAAAACTAATACTTATGTTTAATGCATCTCTTGTGATAGCACCATCATATGTTAGAAAGCGTATGAGGTAGTCCAGCTTGGAAAGATCATGAAAAATGTTATATACATATATGATAAGGGGAGTAATATTTTCTGAACATCAATGCACCATTTACTTAAAGATACTATAAAGATTCAACATCACTAGAAGTCTTTGTTTTAATATATATATTTAAAAAGAAATTAAACATTAACTTATTCAAATGACTACTCAAAATCATAAAACGAATCACTGTAGATTAAGAATCTAAACACAAGTGCCACACTATGGAGGATTTATTGTTTTTGTTAGGTACAAACCCACTCAATAGACCAGACTAGGCATTCTGACATGAATAGAAGATGTACTGGGGGCATCACGCAGGCTGGCTGTATAGCGGATGAAGAGAGCAGTGATCAAAGGGAGGACAGGAGACGCTATCGGATCTTTGAGGGAGGGTGATCCTGGATAGCCAAGGAATAATCCTGGCAGGGCTACAGGGTCTATGGGGGGGACTTTTAATGTTAAAAAAGGAGAGTTTTGTGGTTGCTTACCCAGGTCAAAATCAGGTGGACCTGTTCTGAGGTTTTGGGTTTGGCTCTGTGTGGGGCCAAGGGGGAGAGAGTTTGGGGACAAGGTGCCTGGGAAACTTTGAATCCTGACCTATCAGTTTTTACCCCTATGAAATGACAGCCATAAATGGACAGGTGGTAGGTTTTGACTGATTGGTCTTATTTTTCTTTTTTGAACAATATGAAGTAACCAGAAAAGCATATTTTAAATTGTAATTTCCATAAGCACTTTTTCATGGCATGTAGATGTTGTCATTATAAATATTTTTCAAAAAAATCAGGCATACTGGCCCACTTTTACTTTCTAGTATGTTTTTCATGATGCATTCATGTCAATTATAAGTTTAATATGATTTTGAGAAGAATTAATGCTACAACAGTAGGATCATTTTCATTTAAGTGTACTTAGAAGTTTCTTTTCTAAATGAAGTCATCTGTATAAATGTTTTTCAAAAAGGAGAATAGCATATAACATATACTTTTAATTTAGTTTTATGACATGATCAATTCAGACTTGAATGTCAGCATGCTATGAAGTACTTCCCCAGTTATTAGTGATTAAATGAAATGATTCATTAAATATAATTAAGTATACTTGTTATTTGTATATAAGGTAAGATAAAACAAATTAATTTATTTACAAGAAAGTAAGAAAACTTCTAATAAATGCTTCATAAATATTTGAACTACATTTTTAATTTAGTGAAATTCTAAGTAATCTTTCAAAAATCCAACCAACTATTATTTAAAGATTTCAATGAAAGATACCAAACTCTAGGTAGGACCTTGGCTATTGGTCTTTTTAAATAGTCAGAATTTAAACAAAATAAAATGACAAGTTGTAGGTAGTCAATGAAGATGAACCAATATTGATGAGGGGATTGTGCTTTTCAGTGGAATTTTCTTTTATTTATATATTTGGTACTGGGTCTCACTAAGCACTTCAGATTCTTAGTGATCCTTCTGTTTCAATGTCTCCCCCACTGGGATTACAGGTATGAGCCACCACACCCAATTTCATTGGCCTACTGGCCAGTACATGAGGTACCAGGGATTGATTGAGAATGGGTGTGGTGGTATGCTCCTGTAATCCCAGGGATTGGGAGGATGAAAACAGGAAAATCACTACAAGTCTGATCTGAGCAGTGAGACCCATACTAAATACATAAAGATAATTTATTCTATATAATTAAATTATGATAGTGCTTTCCCTTGCTTTAGGAAGAAATCTGCACTAATGTGCCTTGATGGTATGTTCAGACAGGTAAGAAATCTGACAATAACTGAGCAAAGTGGTGCTTCTGTTGTTCTGTTTTAGGAAAGTAATTGCTGTAAGCCATTGTGATGTTTGCATAGACTGTGGGACATTTAAATGCAGCGACACATACCACGCACTCCACTAGTCTAAACTTCATTTGCTTTTTTCACACCAAAAGACTTCTTTAAGTGAAATATATGAAACTATTAATTTGCATAAAATAGCACTTCCTATAAAAATGCCATTCACTCAACAGAAGGGTCTCGTTTTTAAGATAAAATATTTTCTTCAAATGGATGTTAAAGTTGCTTCCACTGTTATGTTTATATCCAAGCAAAGGTTTCTTCCCCACTACTTGATCCTACCATTAAGCCAAAACAATAATAAAGGAGACTAGTCTTCTTATTAGTTTAAACATATTTGGCCAAATACAGAAAATGGAGCAAGTCCTTATTTCCAGAAGCGTTTGTCTTTTCTCTTAGTGTACAATTGGCCAACAAAGCAAGGACAGTAAAAAATGGCAAAATTTTATTTAAACTTATATGTGCAAAAGATTTCCATATTACAGCAGCAAAGTAAAACCAGCAAATGAGTAAATAAAATGCAGGTTGAATCAAAATAAATAATTGATTGTATTTTATCAATCACTGGACTAATCCATACACTTATACGCCAACATAGCCTCAGACAAAATATAAGGATCATATCAGAAAATAATTTTTGTAAATGAGCATAGTAATGCTGATTTATAATGTTTGGATATCAGTTTTAATCCAAAGTTTCAGAAAGGCCAAAGTGAATCAAATTCTGAAGATAAAAAAAAATCAAATGTATTATTATTTCAAAGCCAGAGAGATTGGAAATGGTTTTACAATCCATTGTCTGATCATTTGTCACTGGTCCTCCTTAACTTTCAGCTTTAACATTTAAAAAAATAGCAGCAAGATAGTCATAGTTTCTTTTTGATTTTTTCTAATTTTTTAACTTTTTTTTTTATAATCGGGAATTGAACTCAGGCCCTTGTGCTTACAAGGGAAGCGCTTATTCTACTGAGCTATCCCCCCAGCCCAATTTTTTTTTTTTTACATTTTAATCTTTTATTTACTTATGTCCTTGGTACTGGGTCTCACTATGCAGCTTATACTCATGGAGCTCGTCCTGCTTTCAGTCTCCCCAGCTCTGGGATTACAGGTCTGTGTCACTATGCCCAGGACTCTGAGTCTGGCTCAACCCACCCTGGGGGCTGTCACAGCACGTGGTGCCTGGGATTGAACCAAAGTCCAGTCCCTGTATTTGTCTAAATTTGCCTAGGCAGGTTCTTTGTGCACTGAGCTGTCTCCCAGCCCCCTGAGCAACTGCAATTCTTATCAATTGCTGTCTGAGGTACTATATACTCTTCTTGATTTAACACACACTTGTTACTTAATTTGACTATTTTTGTTCGTTTGTTTGTTTTGAGATCTCTCTAAATTACTAATTCATGCACTTTCAACTTGAATTTGGAATGCTTGCCTCAGCCTTTTGGAGTGTGGCATTGCAGGAATAGACCACCACAACAAACTCTCTAACCGCTTGAAAAGTCTTTTGTTCTGTTTCCTAACAAATTAGCCAAAGCTATCCTGCTTTCTAGCTTAAGCTGTTTTTGAAACCTCAAACGTTTTGTACTGTCTCCTCTGGGTCATGCCAGCAATCACACTTTCACACTACAAAATACTTTTCAAAATAAAATGAATCATTAGACTACAATTACTTAGGACATTTCCGTTGCTTCTCTTTTCTCATGTGATTAAATAAGCGCCCGTAGGTAGTTCGCAGACCTGAGCTCTCTAGCTGTCCAGGTAATCCTAGGATCGCATTCGCTTCCCCTTCCTCCACCCCAGCTTCTTAAAGACCCTCGTATCCCACACTGCTTTAAGACACATAGATTTTTCAGTGAAATTTAATTTACTACAAACATATTTTTGAAGAAGATAAAAGCAAACTTTCAGACTTTTCCATGAAAGTAACTACTGGGTTCTTACAGGAAGTACTTGTGTGTGTGTTTATTGTAATCAGCCTCCTCTTGGCCTAAGGGATTTCTGGGCAGTCTTTGTTCTGGCGCCTTGTGCCTGCGTAGCTGGGCTCAGGCTCCTTTAGCTATGGTCATGGTCAGTCTGCCAGGACTCATCCTCCGGAAGGCCGTCTGCTCCCTTGAAATCCCAGTGTGCACCTCTGGATCATTTTGTGTTTCGGTTCCATTTGTTTCAACAATAGTTATTTCTTTGAAATAGAGATTTGTTTTCTTTGTCATTGGAAAATAGGATCCACAAAAATAAAGATTGGGTATGTTTTTCTCATCTGTTTCTATAAATGATCTCTAATATAGATGTGTGCATCCATAGCCCCAGCCCCATTCTGAGGATGAAGAAGCCAAGGACTAATGAGGATAAATTTCTAGCCAAAAGCCACTCATATGTTAGAAAGAAGTAATTTTTGTAGCATAGTTTTTCTCTTTTTTTTTTTCTTTCATCTTAAAAACCATTTTCTGGGCCGGGGAGATGGCTCAGTGGAATAAGCGCTTCCCTGGCAAGTGCAAGGGCCTGAGTTCAATCCCTGGGTCCACCAAAAAAAAAAAAAAAAAATAATAATAATAATAAATAAAAAATAAAAAGATAAAAGCCATTTTCTTTTTATACTGACACATGACAAGTACATGTTTATGAGTTCCATGTAATAATTGTGTACATGTATGTATTATGTATTGATCATATGAGAGTAATAAGCATTTATATGTCCTTAGACATTTATCATTTCCTGCGTTGGAGCCTACCAGCTCCTCTTTTCTGGTTCTTGATAAGACATATAGCAAATTATTTTCACTCTAGTGTGCTCTAGGACACTAGAAGCCATACCTCTTGCCTGTGCTTCAATATACCTTATCCAGCCTGCATCTGCCCTTCCTCTCTCATCCTTTCCAGCTTCTAGGAATTACTTTTCACTCTTCAGTATTTTTTGTCTTTTTTGAGAAGAAAGTTCAAATGTGTCACCTTTATTTTTATGAAAGTATATTTGGAGTTCTTTAAGTGACAAATAGAAATTATAAAATTACTTTAAAAATTTTACTGTTAGTCCCCAAGTAATACAAACAGGAAAATTATGTAAATTTTAAAGTCTCATTGTCTGGCATATATGGAAAATTCTCATCCACGTGTGATTAGTGGTTTATTTCCTGTATAAAAATATGCTGACATTTTAATTTTAAAAATGATCTTCAGGGTCAGCAAAATAGCTCAGCAGATTAAAAGGCCTGCAAACAAGTAGAGGGATCAGGGGTTTGATTCCCAGGCCTGCTGTGCCTGCCCCGCCCCCAGGGCAAGCTGAGATGAAAATAGTACTGGGAGTGTTAGCACACGCACCTGTAATCCCAGCTCTTGGAAGGCTGTAAACAGGCAGATCTCAATGAGTCCAATCTAATGGTGAGACTCTGAACACCCTGTAAACCCTTCCGTAAAATACTGAAAAAAAATGAAAATAAAATGATCTTCATCTGTAGATCGTAGTAAAGCAAGTAAAATATTTCTTAAAATTAAAATCATTATACAATTTTAAGAAATTGTGTTTTTGTCTATCAAATAAAAATTTAAGCTGTAAGTAAATTTAATTTGCATGAAAATATACTGAAACAGAATTTCACCACATTTTTGTGATCACATAAAATGGCACTTCTTTTGCAGAAAGAACCCCTACAACATACCATCTGTTCTGTGAATTCTATGCTTTTGGTCACTTATCCTTGTCATCCAAGTTCTTTTACTTAAAAATAGTTACTTTCTAAAGTTTATATCCTTATTAGGATAAGGCTCTGTGGTATTATTTTTAAACACCAGCAAAATGTACTCCTCTTTGACAACAGACCAGGATTTAAGAAACTAGAATTCAATAACATATGTAATTTACAATAAATTGATATTTTCCTTCAGCGTGGTTGAGTCTTCTTAAGAAAAGAAATCAAACACAAAATCTTGGATCAGGAAATTAAAGATCTAGTCTCTTTTCCAAGTTAGGGCACATGATTATAATTTACGATGGCAGTACTGGAACAAGGGCTTGAAGTACGCTGATTTGTTTTTTAAAATCACTCTCCCTCCCTCCTTTTCAACTCCTTCTCTTCAAGCCACAGTATTACTAACAGTAGATTTGTAACAGTTACTAATTACTGTAAGATATTAAGCTAAATGCAAGAATTTGAGAAATGGCAAACTTCTCCACCTCTGAAATGTCCATTTCAAATAAGTATTGCATACACATTTTTGTTCCTGAGATCAGTTTAACTCTGGACACTAACAAATGCTTGCAAGAAATTTGCAGTCCAGTTAAACGAAAATGATTTAACTCTAAAGGAAAAACTGCCAAAAGTGAGTATCACCAGCCAAGCTGGTGATAAAAGTAGCTAAAGAAGTTGTTAAAGAAGTAGTTAAAGAAGCTGAGAAAACAATTACTTAGGGTTAGATGCAAACTATTAGGGTATATAAGAAATTATTCCAGGTAGGAAGTACAGTGTGTTTTGCTATGTGAAACAGAGGTTTAGGATTCAAAAACAAAGAAGAAAATTAACCATTTTAATTTCTGAGCACCTTGTGATTGAAGGATTGGTTTATTCATTTATTTACACAGAGAATTCAATTCAATTTTAGAAATATTGCCTAATTTCTCACAATGTGCCTAGGGCTGAAATAGGGCTTTTGCCAAACTCAAGAAAAAATAAAAAATAAAAGGAAACTGCTGAAATAGGACTTCAAGGACCAGATACACCCTCAAACTTGTGAGAAAATAAAGTAGACAATGTATGTGCCTCCATGCACCTCATTTAATTTCCTCTGTGAAGTGGGTTCAGAGAGTGTGAACTCTGTGATTGTCCAGCGTAGAAATGCAATCAACCTTTTGCATGTTGGTCGTACTCACAGCAGTTTCATTAATTCGCAGAATCTCAAAAAACCTTTAGAATCCATTGTTCCTTTTTAGAAAATCCATTCACTTACTGTCAAGAAGAGGGTTATTTATTTTGTAGCAATCACCATAAATCTACATTTTTTTAAAGTCACAGTAGTCATCTATTATACTTAGTTTTATGCTCTATAGTTTTATTCCCAGCAGTACAAAATATTATATAGGAAATTTCAGAAACAATCCCTAAGTTTTTCTGAATTGTGTCCTGTGCTGAGCAGTGTGTTGTAATCTTGCGCTATTCCCCTACGTCCAGGCTGGAAAAATTATACCCTTAGCCAATATATCTGACCTAGATAAGAAATCCAATCACCAGTTATTTGGTAACTGTCTCAGCAATGAAACTGACTACTCAGTATCACGATGTTTGGAAATAGGGCTTGGATAAGGTCTAGGGGTGCATCCATTGTAGACAGTGAGAGACGTGGACACCTTGGACTTCTGTTTGAAAAGAACTAGCAATGTTGAACATAATTAAATCTTTCTTTTTTCAAAGCCCCAAGGGTTTAAAAAATTTGTTTGTTTATTTGCTTGTTTTCTTTAGAAAAGGGCAAACTGTGTAGTCTAGACTAGTCTTCGACTTACTGGGTAGCTCAGGCTTGCCACACAACCAAGACAATCTTCCTAATTCAGTCTCCAAAGTGTTGGCATTACACCATGCCAACCTTCAAAACATTTTGTTAGGAATAAAACATCCACACAAGACACCACAAAATAATAGGCTATGATTTGATTTACCTATACATGAAACCAACCATGTGTATAATTTAATTATTTTTTTATTGCATTAAGTCAGTGATACCTATTCGTGTGTTTAGGATGGCCATTGTTGATCCATCATTACAGTAGGAATATAAGTTATTTACTTCATATTGGTTGAGGTATGTTTGTCTTGCTTCCAATTTTAGTTATTAATAATTTGCAACTATTTATTTTCTTCATGTCTTTTGTTTAAAATGTGTAATTTTCTATTGCGTAAAAGAGTAAGCACAGTTTTTGTGTCATATATCTAGAATACAGTTTGCTTTACTAAAAATTACCTGTTTTCTAAAATGGTCATTTCAATTTACATCGCATCAGACATGTTTGTGTTCCGTTTACTGAATATACTCGCTAGCACTTGTCAAATTCTCATGTTTATTTATTTTGGTTATTCTCATGGGCATGCAGGCAACGGAATCACTTTGTGTCCTTACCAACCCTTGACATCATTATCTTCACAGTAGCACCTGTACTACTTTTTAATCTTTTGTAATATGGTATTCTCAATTCTTATTGATCACTACTAGAGCGTTATGTGTTTTATAGATGAGTGTTCTTTGATTCAGTTTCACTGAAGTCACTCATCTGCATTTCTGTTTTGATATTAGACTTACCTTGTTCTTTGAATTTTTAATTTATTTCCATTAGATTTTTAAAAGAAATAATAGTACTAATGCTAATAAATATCTTTCTATTTGCCAATAGTTTTATTTAGTATTCTTTGTTATTGTTTTACGAATCATCTAGTTACATTTTAAGTAAATAAGATAAAAATAATTTTCAGTTAAACTTTTTACATGTCTCTATATACAAACCCCATAGCTCAATATCAATCTGTATTAAAATTTAGAGATAAGGTTTATTTTTGTTTATCATAAACACACACCACTTTCTTTTGATTAGTACTTGTCTGTCTCTCTTATATTTCATGTGTTCTGCTCTCCTACAGTTTATTTTTCATCTCAAATACATGTAGCTGGATTTTTTTCTTATAGTGTTACACAAGTAATAGATAGAACAGTCCATCTGTGTTTTGATAATTAATGATACAATTACAGCAATGTTGACATCACACTTTAACTTCATATTCATCCATTTCTAATACTATTTTTCTCCTTCCTTTCTATGTTATACTTATTTTTTTTATTATAACATGGCATGTTTATTTAAGTTGCATCTAGAAAACTATCAAATGTAGACAACAAAATGGGGTGTGTGTATAAGTGATTTGATTGTTTGGGGTTCTTTTTCCCCTCTTTCAGTGCTAGGGATCTTTTTTTAGTTTTGAGAGGGTCTTGTTGTGTAGTCCAGGCTGGCCTTGAGCTCACCTCAATCCTCCTACAGTGCTAGGGATCTTACCCAGGGGCTTGGCATGCTAGTCAGCTGCCTACCACTGGGCTACATCCTTGTTCCATACTTAAAAACCCCATTCTTAGCAACTCACGTGTACTTATTGAACTACCTTCATTGATAATTCTTACAATAATTTTGGAATGTAATACTGTGTTTCAATTATTATAAGTGGATTATATGCAAATGAATATTTATGTATTATTAAATAAACTCAAAATGTAATATCTTCAGTCTCTTTTGATTATCAAAACAATTTAAATACGAATATGATGAATGTAATTCAGATAATTTAGATGGAAACTCAAGTGTAACTTTTTTTTTTACTTTGTGATATTCTAAGTGACACAACTATTCATTTTAGCATTTTCTTTCTTCAAGAAACAGATTATTTTCTTTGAGAAATGTTATTTTTGTTTGTTTGTTTGTTTGCTTGCTTTTGTTTTTTGTCTTTTTGAGGCAGGGTCTCGCTATCCAGTTTAGGTTGGCCTTGAGCTCACTTTGTAGCGCAGGCTGGTCTCAAACTCACAACCATCCTCATGCCTCAGCCTTGGAAGTCCTGGGACTACAGTCATGTGCCATCATGCCTGTCTCAGCACTGACTACTAAAGTCAGTGCCACAGGCCCTTGTACTGGGTTGCATTGCCAGCATTTTGTTTTATTAATTCTGAGATAGAGGCTTACTATGTATGGAAATTTCTTATTTTGGGCATAAACTTGTTTTCCACCTGCATCAGCCTTTTAGAATCCAGCTTGAAGTATATTTCAAATATTCTTTTAATGATTTTTTTATAATTAAAACACATTATCACTGTTTTGATAAATTTCTTTACATTTTTTTTCCTTTATTTGGTACAGGGTCTTGCTATACAGTTTGGACTCATAGTGATCCTTCTGTTTTCAGCCTCCCTAGTGCTGGAGTTACAGGCGTGCATCACCACAACCAGTTTGGGTGGCCTGCTCAGCTTGCCTGGGTTGGGGTCAACATGGCATGCAGTGCCAAGGACCAAACTTGGATCCTTGAGCTTGCCAGGCTGGCGCTTAGACAACTAAGTTATCTCCTCAGCCCACAAATGACTTATTTTATGCTTTGTCTTAAGAAACATGTTTGCCAAATTCAGAGCCTAGTTGTATTGACTGACAGTATAAAATATTTGAATATATTATCTCAGTAAATTTTTTGTTCATTGTTTATTCTAAGGGCTCATTTGTAAATTTGATGTTTTTCTTTATAAGCACTTACTTTATTGTCTGCTCTAATATTCTACTTGTTTTCTGTTCTCATGTTCATTAAGGGTTTATGATACAATAATATCTCTTTTGTCCTTTGGATGTTATAATTTTTTGTAATGTCTTCCTTAATTCAACGGATTTAAGAATATGTTATATAATTTTAATGCTTTTGCTCTGTAAAGCTTTTCTTAATATCTAGTTTTCATTCATTGTGTGTAAAACATGATACTATAGCTGGATGTGTTGGTGCATGCTTATAGTTCTAGTATTCTTGGAAGTAAGAAAAACAAAAACCAACTTTGAAAAAAATTAGCCAATTATAAAGAACTTCTCTCAAACATGATAGACAGACAGATAGACAGACAGACTAGCATGAATACTGTAAATTTAGTCCCTTGTATTGAAAAGAGAAGGAAGAGTATAAAAAGAGTTGAAAAAAGAGAATTAGAAAAAGTGGCAAAGGCAAGAAGTATATGTGAACTTTTTTTTTTTTTAAGTAACAATCTACAGGTTCTCACTGTGTAGATCAGACTTACAGCAAACTGCCTGTGTTCAACCTCCCAAGAACTGGGATTACAGGTCTGTGCCACCACACTCAGTCTCAATTGCCCTCTCAGCATGTCCCCAGGGCAGGGCCTGCATGGTAGGCTGGGGATCGAACCACTGACCCATGCATCTGCCTAAGCAAGTGCTTTAGTCAGCTGAGCTGTTTGCCCGGTCCTGATATGAACTTTTAAAAAAAATTCTCTACATCTTTTGTGACTTACCATATACCTCCTAAAGAATGTTCTAGACCATCAACTTCATTAACATATAATTGTTCACATACTCTATAATAGTCTTTTTTCATGTATAGGCTGTCAGTTGTATTGGTTCCCCTTTGTCTGTGATACTACTGAGTGAGTGTTCTTAGTCTAACTAAGAGTTTGTTGATATGTTTATCTTTCCAATGACTCAATTCTTTGCTTCACTGACTTCTGTATTGTTAAATTTTTGCATTGGATTTACTCTCCATTTTGTTCTTTATTTCTGTTTCTATTCTTCTTATTATTATTATCCCCTCTAATATTTGTGTTTGTTTAGTTTTTTTTTCTTTAATTCTTTTGGATTTAGTGATCAATTCTGCAGTAATTGATGTGTAGATGTGTGTAAATAATGCCAATTTAAATTGGGTCAGAATAGCTAATGGCAGAAGACCTACCCTGGGGGAGTTGAGTGCCATAATGTTGCAAAAGAAAGACAAGGAGAAGGAAGTACTCCTTCTGATTCTTTCAGAGGAGCTCTAGTCTACTCTTTGTTTTCACCTTGGAGGTTGATTTCTGTTGTTCATTGAAGACTTGTAAGCTTCCAGATTTGACTCTGGCCTTTGGCACAGAGTTTTTCTTTCTTTCTCTCTATCTTTCTCTTTCTTTCTTTCTTTCTTTCTTTCTTTCTTTCTTTCTTTCTTTCTTTCTTTCTTTCT
>NW_004524666.1:1921267-1923822 GCF_000260255.1 Octodon degus | reverse complement strand
ATAGTAACAATGGCTAATATATTGTGTACTGTTATCTTTGAAGTAGTTACTAAGAGTACAAGATATAGGAATGAAAAATTGCCCAAACAACATTAGCACAAACTTTATTTTTCAATGAACTTGAAGAAATTAGTAGAACTATTATCTTAACTATCTTGTATATATACTTTTTTTTCTTTTCCCATCCTTTTCTTCTTTCGCTCATCCCAGATTTTCTTTTCTTTTGAAAAGTTTCTCCCCATTTCACAGTATTTATTGTCAGTTTTGGATTTTATTTATTCTTTCAACATCTCACATAAGGGAGACAATATGATTGAGTCTGATTTGCTTCACTTATCAATATGGTCTCAAGTTGTATCATTTACCTATAAAACCCTCAAGTTTATCCTTTTTATGGTTGTGTAGTATGCCACTGTATAAAAGGACCATACCGCTGTTATCCATTTCCAGATTGATGAATATTTAGGATGTTTCCAAAATTTAGCTTTACAAATTTTGTTGCCATAAACATGAGTGTTATCTTGGGTTACTTTCCTCTAGTAGCAAAAACAAAATACAAAATTAAGGAAAGAAAGGTTCATTCAGCTTACATTTTAGGGAAGTTTTCATCCATATTCGGGTGGCTCCAAAACACAGTGGCACATGGCAGATGGAAATTATATATACATTATGAATTTAGGGCAGGGTCTACAGGGTCTCACGATGTAGATCTGACTTGTAGTGATTCTCCTGTTTTCAGCCTCCCAAGCACTGGGATTACAGGTGTGCCCCAGCACGCACCCTCTCAGTCATTGACTCTGAGTGCCCTGGGGGGTGGGGCCGGAAATGGTTTATAGCAGCAGGGAGCAGGAAAACAAGCAAGAACAAAAAGAGAGGAGCAGTGGCAGAGACCAAGTTCTTTCTTTCCCTCATCTTCCGTTCAGGCTATCCACGCCAGTGTGGAGTTAGTGCTCACACCCATAATCCCAGCATTGCATCATGAATTTGTCACAGATCCTAGAAGCCTATTCCATGGCTGCATGAGGCTTTTGGGTACATCTATTCACAAACCATCATAAACCATAACTCGTGTATATGTATCAATGTGGCATGATGTTTTTAATTTTTTCTGATATCCAGATGGGGAATAGCTAATATAAATGGAACCTTTTATCCTAGGTTTTTAGGAGTCTACACATTGATTTACACAGTGACTGCACCAGTGTACACACCCATCAACAATGGAGTTATTGATTGATATCTTCTTGACATCCATTCTTTCTTGAATGAATTGGAAGCTCAGTGTTATTTTAATTTGCGTCTGTTGAATGATGAATTCGTTTGAAACTAGAAAAGACCTAGAATAGCAAAAGAAATTATAGGTAACAAAGGCAAGTCAAGGGTATATGATCCCTTACTTGAAATTATACTTCAAAGCTACTATTGATTAAATTAACATAGTATTGGCAAAAGAAAAAGGAAGAAAGAAAAAAAACAGATCTGAGGATTATTGGAACAGAATAAAAGATTCAGAGGCTACTCCAAACACACTCAGCCTCCTTAACTTTGACAAAGGGGAAAACATGCTCACTAGAAGAAAGATAGATTCTTTAAGAAATGATGCTGCAAAAGTTGGCACTTTACTTGCTGGAAACTAAAACTAGAACCATGTTTAACATCATGCACTAAACTAAAGTCAAAATGGATCAAAGATCTAAATATTAAATGAGAAAAACTGAATCTACTTGAAGAGAATATTAGCAGAAATCTTAAAGACATAGGTGTAGGGTGAGACTCCCTCATCAAAACCCAGACAATGTGGGAAATACTAAAAAGAATCAACAAATGGGTCTCATTTAAAAGCTTTTGCACAACAAAAATTACAAACATAGTGAAAAAAAAAAAAAACCCACAAGGCAGGAAAATTGTACACCCAGGTAGCCCTTAAGACTTACTTTAAAGAACATATGAGAATTTAAAAAAAGCACCTCAAATTCAAAGACCCAATTAAAAAATGGGCATCTGAGATGAATATGCAGTTCTCAGGAAAAGAAATGCAAATGAAAAATAAATACGTCCAACAATGTTCAACACTCTGATCTCTTGATAGTCTTGCAGGGAATGCCATATGGCTCTCCAGGCCTTTCAGTGGACCTTTCTGACCCTCCATGCATACAACTTTTTTCACTTTTGCACATCTGACCCTGTGGGCAGCCAGACTAAGCTAATCTACAAATTCTTATATATTTGTACATCCTATATCTGTTACTCTAGTAGACACCGACTAATAGATGCTTTATGTGAGTTACATCTTTTTTCATTACACATTTCATTTGTCTTTTCTATAGAATGAGTTTATACCTTATATTTTTTGTAATATGGGTGACAATTTCTGTAAACTTTCATCTTAGTACCACTATTTATATGTTCCATGAACTTTGATGCATCTCCACTTTCCATTTCTTGCAAGGAATTTTAAATATGTGTCTTATTAGTACCAAAGGATATAACAAAATATTCACTTTACACATGGTATTTTTATGCATGTGTGTAACTAATTTTGATCACAAGCACCT
>NW_004524666.1:1920156-1921167 GCF_000260255.1 Octodon degus | reverse complement strand
TTATATAGTTGGGGGCTCTCATGCTTGGTGCATACATATTTATGAGTGTTACCCCTTCTCTTGAATTTTCCCCTAACCAGTATATAGTGGCCTTCTTTATTTCACTTGATCATTGTTGGTTTGAAGTTGAGACTGTCTGAGAATAGGATTGCTACCCCTTCTTTTTTCTAAGGTGCTGCGGCATGTATTATTGTATTCCTATTTTTGACTTTCAGCCTATGAATGTTTATGAGTTAAATGTGTTTCTTGTATACAGCATATTGTTGGATTTTGTTTCCTAACCCACTGTGGCAGTCTATTTTTCTTAATTTTTGAATTGAGTCCATTTACACTGGTGGTTATAATTGAGATGCATTGACTTATGATTGACATGTTATTTACCTATTGTTGTTTACTCCTTTTTCTGCTGTGTTTAATTGCTTGCCCTATTTAGTTGATTGCTTCCGATCTCATTCGTGGAGTTCTGATCATATTGGTCCCTCTCTAGAACATCTTTCAGTAGCTGGTGTAGTGTAGGCTTTGTCATCATGAAATTCTTTAGTTGTTCTTCGCTATGGAAGTATTTCACTTCTCCATCAAACTTGAAAGAGAGCTTTGCAGGGTATAGTAGTCTGAGCTGGAATTTTTTTCATAGAGGACTTGAAGTACTCTGCTCCATGCCCTTCTTGTCTTCATGGTTTGTGAAGAGAAGTCAGATGTAATTCTGATGGGTTTTCTTTGAATGTTATCTGCTTCTTTTCTCTCGCTGCTTTCAGTATATTATTCTTGTGCTGAATTTCTGGGATCCTGACTATTATATGTTGTGGTTTGTTTTTCGTTGGATTGAGGTTATTTGGCGTTCTGTATGCTTCCGTTTCCTGAATGTCAGATTGTTTCCTCATATTTGGGAAGTTTACTGCTATTCCTTCTGCCCGTATTTTTTAATGTCAATTTTATTTACTCTTACTTTCTGAGTGATGCCTATTAGTCTCACATTGTTCATCTTTGCATCATCATGCAGGTGTTGGGTTA
>NW_004524666.1:1916637-1920056 GCF_000260255.1 Octodon degus | reverse complement strand
ATTGCAATTTCAATCCATCTCCTTTCAAGTAACATAAGCCCATTCATCTTTATAGCTGAATAAAATCCATTATGTAAAGAATACCACAGTATTTTACTACTTCATCTGTTGATGGAGATCTTAATTCTTTCATATGTTGGCTAATCTGAATTGTGCTGCAATTTGGATAGGGGTTTTCACGCATACTTACAAATGCTATTTACTTCCTTGGAGAGTGGAAATCAATGGATCATATGATTGTTCTCTTTCTCATTTTCTGATGAAAGTACATATTAATTTCCATATTGGATGAAATACTTTATATTCCCTACAATATAGATTCTCAGTGTAGTTTTGATTTCCATTTCTCAATAACTAAAGATGTTGACTTTTTTTTCTGTATTTAACACAGGATCTAGTGTCTCACTGCACAGATTTAGACTCCATTCTCCTGTTTTCAGCTTTCCAAGAGCTGGGATTACAGGCACCCACCACCACACCCAGTTTTATTCACTATCTCAGTGGGCCCCGGGGTCAGGGCTGGCCCAGCAGCATACCTGGGATTGAACTCCTGTCCCCTAGAGCTTGCCTCAGAAGATGTGGTGTACCGCTGAGCTATCTGACCAGCTCTTGTTGACCATATTTTAATACACCATGGCCATTTGTATGTAATCAGACACCTTTTAGAAGGGTTTATTCAATTAATTTGGCTATTCTTTCATTGGGCTATTGGATTCTCTCATTTTTGTGTTCTATAATAAATATTCTAGATATTAATCCTGCCAGAAGAGTAGCTGGCAATGACTGTTTCTTCATAATTTAACATATCCTTTCATTCTTCTGGCTTTCATCTTGCTAAAAATAAACTAGTTAATTTGATGTATCTCAACTGTTGATTCTTCTATGAGAAATTTTTTAAATTTTTCTTCTATTCCTTCCTCGATCATTCAAAAGTAAGTTACTATGAGTAGCATCCAAAGCTTTCTTGCTATTGACCTCTAGTCTCATTACAGAAAAAGAACTATATACAGTTCATATTTTCAATTTTTCAGATTTATTTTATGACCTATTATATAATCTACTTAGGAGAATGTCCTATGTGCTGATGAGAAAAAATGTGTATACAGTGTGTAATCTTTTAGACCCATTTATTTGGTCTTCAGGACAATTCACTCTATTTTCTCTTTTGATTTTCTATCTAGATAATTGCAGTACTACTAATTTGGGGTGTTAATTTTCAATGTGTTATTATTATTAGAGTCTATGTCTGTATAGGTCTATTAATAGTGTTTTATATTTCGAGTATATATGTATACATAATAAATATACACACAATTAAATTTTTTTCTTGGTAGATTTACACCTTTATTATTATCTACTGAAATTTTTATTTATCATTATAGCTTTTGACTTAAAATCTACTTTGCCTGATATTAGAATGACTGATTTGTCTTTTTGTATATTGTTTTCCATATATGTGTCTTATTCTATTTCTTTACCTGGAATTTACATGTATCTTTAGAGTTGAAGTAAAGTTCTTTGAGTAGCATATAAGATATTGGTTGTTTTACTGATTTAGTTACACTGTATCATTTAATTACAGAATTCAATTTAATTACATTGAACGTATTAACTGATAAGATCTTAAACAGTTATTTTATGACTTGTTATCTAATTTTGTTTTAATTTCTTTCTTTTTAAATTTGCCCCTCTTATATATTATGCCTTCATGGACATTGATTCATTTAAATGGATTATTTTAGTATCTTACTATTTTTTCCTGATGTACACTTTTGCTTTATTGTGGCTAAGAAGCACATAAAATCATATCTTGCTTACAATATGCTTTTGAGGTAATTAATGATATTAAATATAACAAAAAAGAAGCAGAAAATATAAAAATGATAACTCTACACTTGTACTTCAATCCACACTACAGTTTGAATTTTAGATGTACAGTTTCATATTTTCCTGTATTTCTTAATTTTTAATATTGTAATAAGTTATTTTTAATTGTTCTGTTTTTTACTTATCAAGCTGAAGTTATGAAACATTTATGTACCATTTTTAGAATAATAGAACATTCTTAATAGGTCTGCATAATTATTCTTACCAGTGCCTTTTATAGTTTATAATATATTTTCTTTTCAGCCCTTAGATCTCTTTCTTTTGCAACATATCTTTGTAAGATTTGTTTGGTGGAAATATATTTTCTCAGATTTCATTTATTTGGGAAGGTTTTTTATCTCTCATGCATTTCCAAAATTAGCTTTAGTGAAGGTAGTTAAATTTGGAAGCCATTTTTTTCATCCAGTATATGGAAATACCATTTCTTCTCTCTTGGTACATGAGATTCATGCTAAGAAGCCTGTTGTTAAGAAAATTGAGAAATCCTGATACGTGAATTCTTTTTTCTTTGTTATCATAAGCATGTTATTATTATAATTCACCTTTGACAATTTGATTAGAAGTTATATTAGACTCAGATGAGTGAAATCTGCTTAGTGGCTTAAAATTCTGTGTTTGGTAGGTGTGCCCTTTCAAAAGTTTGAGATCTTTTATGTTAGCAGTACCTGTTCTTTTCTTCTACTCTTTTGCCATTTTAATTGCTCTTGAACCATAGTAACGTAAATATTAATGTTATATTCTTCCTTCAATATATGTTACTTTTTACATTTTTATCCTGCACAAGAGTGTTTTAAAATAGTATACACTTAAATGTGATAGTTCTTTCATTATGTTTTCCATCACCAATGTATTTTACCACAATTTAAATTTCACTTAATGTATCATTTATGTAAAAAGTTTGCATTCTACCTTTTAATAAATGTTTCTATCATTCCATTGAATTTCTCTCTTAGAGGTATAAATTTATTTGTGGATTGTTAAAGCTTATTTTATTTCCTAAAAATGACTATTTTAAATTCTTCATGTGAGAGCTTATTACAACTGTTTTCTCTGTGGCTGTGTTTTGACACCCTGTATTGGTCATTTAAATCATACTTTGCTGAAAGCTCTTAGTGAATATTTAATACTGTCTGTGTTCATGATGTTTTGTTGCCTTTTTATTTTACTGCCCTTTTAGTTTCCATTATTTAATGTCAAAATAAACTTTGATTGTAGCACTTTAACTCATTTTAGCAATAATTTAAGAGGTTTGTGTAATAAAGTAGCCAGCTTAAAGGCTAAAATTTTATCAGAAATTACTGATTTCAATCACACTTATTTTTTCTTATATTGTTTCTCTCTCTCTCTCTCTCTTTCTCTCCTCCTTACTTCTTTCTATCTATTTTTACAGGGTCTCATTATGCAGCTAGACATCATAGTGATTCTTAGGCTTTCAGTATCTCCTGTGCTAGGATTACAGGTGTATGCCCCTACACTTGATCTCAGTGACCTGCTTACTGTCAAAGGGGGTGGGGCTGGCACATGTGGAGGAT
>NW_004524666.1:1913197-1916537 GCF_000260255.1 Octodon degus | reverse complement strand
TTCTGTTTTCATTTCCAACTTGAGTTCCTCTATACATTTCTGCAGCTGTTTCTTTATTTCAGAAGCCTTTGATTCATTGATTTCAGCTGTATGATTCTCAATTTGTTTTGTGTTAGTGTCCTCTGCACTTTTTATGGGTTGGCTTGGGTTCTGAGATTGCATTTTGCTCTTTCTCATTGGCATTTTGTGTAGCACTATCTTCTGACCTTTGTCATAGATCTTTCATGCAATTATAACCTTAGCACATACTGAAGTTCAGGTGCAGATATACAAATTTGGATTTATCCAGCTGTGCCTGTCTTGAGTCTGGCTGCTGTGCTGCTGCCCTTGGGGGTGAATGTGTTGTGGCCCTCTTGCAAGATGTTTTGCTCTTGGACTAGCTGGGTGGTTCTGTTCCCTACACTCTGCAGGGATTGCAGCTGCAGGGTTTCACCCCAGGCCTGTATGCCAGGCCTGAGCTGACTCTGGAGGGGACAAAGTGGAGTAGTTGGGAGAGGCAGTTCTCCCACACACTCACTTGGCCTGGGCTAGGACTGGATCTGGGGGTTCCCGGAAGGCTACAGAATTTCCTACTGGGTAGGCAGTGTGGGGCTGTACTATGGAGTGGTCTGGGGCATCCCAAGCGAGTGAAACAAGGTCTCACCCACACTGCCCCTGGGCTAGAACTGGTAGTTCCCGATAGCAAAGGGTAGCTGGATGCTCTCCCACACACTCACCGGCCCTGGTCTAGTCCTGGATTTGTGTCTTCCCCAAAGGCGGCAGAAATTCCTACTTGGCGGGCAGGTTGGGGTGGTGCTGTGAAGTGGTGGGGAGCATCCCAAGGGGCTGTAAGAGGATCTCACCCATGCTGCGCCTGGTCTGGGGCCAGTATTTCCCACCAGCACTGGGTAGCTGGAAGCTCTCCTGCACACCTACTGGGCCTGGGCTAGGACTCTCCATCGTATTTTTAAAGTCTTCTGTCTATAACTTTCTTCATTCTCTGCTATAATTATGAACTATTTTTTATTTTTCCTACCAGTAAATTTAGTAAAAAGTATGTCTTTAAGTGTCTTCACTTCCTGCCCAGAAAGTCTGAAAGTATTTAATGATTATTGGTTGGCCAGTTGAAATTACAGAATGGAGTTAAATGTTTTTTTATGAATGTCTAAGAAATGTTAAATACCATTCAGAATTATTTACATGTCTTATTATAATTTTTAATACATTCTCCTATTTATACTGATTACAAGATATCATAGATTGTCTGTATGCAGGTGCTGGTAGGACAGTGAAATGAACAAATTCTAATTATTTCTCCTACAGAATGTGGTTTAAGTTCTATGAGGACAACATAGCAAAAAAACTAAGTTCTCCTTTACTGAAAAATATCATAGAATGGCTATGAGTTATACATAAAACTTTCCATTTTCTACCCAATCCAGCCCTGAAACTTTTTTTTTAGGATAAAATCACAATCATCATTATTTATCATAGAATAAAATTAAATAATTTAATTTGCTCCTTATGCTACAGAACATAATTATCTTCATACTCTTGATTGTTTTACTTTTTGGGGTCCACCAAAAATATGTTTACAAGATTCATGTACGTACAGATCCTTACAAAATTTTATTGTTGTGTTTAAGTTCATTTATTAGCAATAAAATGTTCATTTATCTATTATTATTATTTTGTATTGTAGGGAAAAATTTACAAGGTGTTCAGGATCTCACCACTAGATCGGCCTCATAGTTATCCACCTGTTATAGCCTCCCAAGAACTAGGATTACAGGTGGGCCACCACACCATGTCTCAATTGCAGTCTTAGCATCCCCCAGGAGCGGTGCCAGCACAGCAGGCCTGCGGATTGAACCCCTGTCCCCTGAGCCTGTTTGCAGGTGCTTTTTCCGCTGATCTGTCTAGCCAGCCTTCCACAATTATTTTGTTTCTATGTAGTGTATAGCTGTAATATAAGTATAGAAGACCAAATTATCAGAAAATATTTACCTATAGTTGAAGTGATTATTTTCTATCCTTCCTTCAAGGATAAATGAATAAATAAATGAGAAATATTTATCAATATAATTTGAAAATTAATAAATGGTAAGTTCTTCTAGAAGTTATTCATTAAATTTAATATAGTGAAATATTATTCAACCTTAATCCACTATTGTGTCATCTTTAAAATTAAGGCATTCAATTACAGTATCTATTATCTTGTCTAATATTCAATGTATTTTCGCTAAACTAACATCCTTATACTTGTATTCAGTGAATTATTACATGAATTTTCATTATATGTTTCCTACATGCATGTTTTTAACCAATGGCACACCAAGTCTAAATAAAATTTATTTTTTTATTCCAAGACAAATGCTAGAAGTTTATCATTTATTAGGATTATCCAAGCATTTTGGTTTTATCTTAGAATAAGTAATTGCTTTTAGGTTTTGCTTTTGATTATCTTTTTATGCTTCATCCAATATCTGTAATTTGTTTTTATAAATGTTTTCATGTGCCATTTTTTATTTCTTAAATTTTTCCATAGACTGGGTAAGGCATACTTCATTGTTTCAAGTATTTTAATATTCAGGTTCCTTAATGAGAAATTTGGTTAAGAAGTTTTACCACTTCTTGTATGCTTCATGGTATTTGTTTTGCTGATATGTTAATGACAGTTCTTTTATTTAAAAAGATTCAATATACTTTATGGCTATTTTGGGGGGGAGACAGATTCTCACTAACGGTTACTTTTCACTAAACTTAAATGTAACTGCCAATATATTATAATAACATATGTATAATGTTATGGAAATTTTCTTAGAATTCTCTCTGTCCAGTCACCATTTTGTAATGGAACAAAACACTGCATCTAGCTTTTTAAAAGAAAACATGGAATTATTCCATATGAAATAAGAGAGTCTCTTCTTTATGAGATGTTATGCAAAAATCACTTTCTGTTATCTGATACACCAAAGCATTTATACTCCTCTCTGTCCTAGCACTCATGGTCCTTTATAATGACCAACAGTTTCTATGCTTACATTGTGCAAGATAGACTGGCTTTAAGGCAGAGACCATTAAGTAGATTATTTTTTTCATTAACTTCAGCAATTCAAGTGCAAACTCTCTAAAAGCCCAAACATTCAACTTAAATAATCATGGTTGATTAAAAAGAACATTTTTATGTCTAATAGTTTAGCAGATTTTAACAAATCCATGTAATTAATGAAGTGATTTTTAAAATTATTGAAGATAAAAGCTTGCTATGGTTGATTGTAATTTTGCTTTTCAAATAAATGTAATGGAATACAATTTAAAAGTGAAGGGAAATGTAAATGCTGAGCAAATGCTTATTCCC
>NW_004524666.1:1907281-1912422 GCF_000260255.1 Octodon degus | reverse complement strand
TGGCATGTGGTGCTGGGGGATTGAACCGCGGTCCCTGATGCTTTTGCTAAGCTTGTTCTAAGTAGGTGCTTTAGACCACTGAGCCATCTCTCCAGCCCCGCTAATTATAATTGATAAGAATATGTTATATAGTCTCAGATTTGAACTAGAATTTCAAACAACTTGTAAATTTGAAAAAAAGAGAAATATATGAGATAATGAATCTTAATTAGCTAGGATCAATTGCTTCATAATATATACATATGTCCGAATATTATGGCATACCAATGAAGGTATGTAAATATGTTTTCATTTAAAAATAAAAACAATATTTTCCAAGAAATGAGTATGTTGTTTAAGTTTTACTTCCAAAAGTTAGATACATTTACTTATTTCATAGTATTTCTCAGATCAACAATGTTTGTTGATCTCGTGTTTGATTTTCAGTATCTGTGGAAATGCATTGATTTTTGTTAGCTTTCCTGAGTATTTTAGGATTGAATGATAAAGGCCATTCTTACAATTTTTTTCTCATTGTTATGAGTTATCTTTGAGGAGACAGAGAAAGACTGTGATGAGTCCCCAAGAACTAGGATGAGTGGTGTCATGCAGAGAGAGAGTCTGCGCGTGGGTCTATATTAAGTCTATTGACTTCTCTCTAGATATCAGCCCAAGAAGGCAATAAAATGCTTCCATGACGTAGCAAAAGAAATACGGGGCATGGTTTTGGATGTCCTGGATGCCATGAGTGATGGTGGTCAAAAGGAAGAAATTGGTTTCTAGTAGCAAGGAAAAGGTAGAACTGACCATTGCGTGGGGATAAACACTGAAAGATATTTAAGGATAGAGGGTGCATGGTGATGATATGAGTGGGAGAGTGAAAGAGCTACACTTTGGTCCTCTGACAGGATGGCAGCCACTGCATAGTAGATTTTGAGTATATAAAGATATTCACTACATCCACTAGAATAAAATTTCTGACTACTACTTTGTGTGCTGCTTACATTTAGTAGGCTGAAGTATTTTTTCACATAAGAAATGGAGGCCAAAAAGTTAAATAACTTCAGAAAGATCAAATAAAGACATAGATTACTTCAGAGTCTTGTATTAAATATGAAAATCTTATGTATTCATACAGTGTTCAATGTGTAAAATCATGGTTATCTCTAAGAGTGACAGGGTGACTAGAAAGTTAAAATAATATATTTTGCTCAATCAAAATAGTCCTCAAAAACTATACAGTGCATTATCTTTCACCTTGTAAAGAATTGTAATTGAATTAAAATCTATTATTAATAAATTCTTTACTCTATATATATGTAGTAGATAAATGTATAGAATGGTGAGTCTAGTATATTTTTATCCTAGTAATTTTCTGAAAACAATCTTCCTTATTTCTCTCTCTCTTTTTCTCTTAAGTATTCAAAATCTCATTTTTATTTTTATGATATCAAAATGAAGTCATGGTACAAAATAGAAATCAGCTTGTTCAATCATATATAGAAAGTAGAATTCCCTTTAACAGTTGAATAGAGTAGGGATAGGCTGAGTGTGGCTTTATAAGTGAATAAAACACTTGCAGATTTCTTTATCATATTTCTCAGGAGCAGCCAGCTGGAGCTACCAGCACTTCCAAGACCAAAGTACACCATTGTCCTTATTTCACATTAATTCAGTAACTGACAAAATGGATTATTTTATTAGTACCTTTATGACCCCTTTCAATTTGTGCTAGGAACCATGTCTTGACTGAATATCATGATCCTGAATTGACAAATTTCTCAGTTAATAAATTAACTGAAAAATACATTTCAGTTTAATATATTTACATATTGGTAGTTGATGATATTTGCTTTTCCAGTTAGCGAACACACACACACACACACACACACACACACACACACACTCGCACACATGCATGCAGACAGATGCTTGACCTTTGTCATACACAATTGGCACAGGCTGATCCATGACTCACTAAGATGAGATGATTCACTAAGACATCTTCCTATTTCTAGACCTGTGTTTTTGAATCAAGACACAATGTACTGTAAGCTTTTGTAAATGTTAAATATGGCTTGATAGACTGGCACATACTATATGTATGCAGAGAATTTCAGAGATATAGATAATAGCAAAATAAAAATTATTTAACTTGTCAAATAAGGCTCCAAGATAACACAAATAGAACAGACTCTTTCACCATAAAGTGTCGATGCACAACTCAATAACTAAGAAAATATAAATTGTGTTACCTGTCTTAGTATTTCAATCCCAGCTTTTAAAAGAATACATGAATCAATTATGTTGAAATGACATGTGTAGCAGTTGAGGAAGACCTTTAAATATTAAACAACATTTTTCCTAAAATTTCAATATGAATCAAGTCTAAAAATATTAGCAGCTATAAAGTTGAATATTACATTCTATTTTGCAATATTTGATTGAAAATTAAATATTGATTATATTAAATGAATAAAATGTTTTGACTTTAAACATGCATATGCATTTCATAATAATTATTGTTTCAGTTACTCTTTTCTCATTGCTGGGACAATTACCTGACACTCAAAATGAAGGAAAGAAAGGTTTATTTAGTTCACATTTACTGGGAGTTTCAGTCCATCCTCAGCTGTTCCAAGGCAGAGCAGCACATAGCAGAAAGCAACTTTTCATGGCAGCAGCAAAGAGCAAGAGCAGGGGAGGAGCAGCAAGTAGCAGCTCAAGCAGGTAGCTTCTCTTCCCTCCTTACATTGAGATGTAAGTTACCTGCCCCAGGGCGGGTGCAGCATCCACATCCACAACGATCACAAACTTCAGAATCACCTCATGACTGCATGAGGCTTTGGGGGGACACCTAGACACAAGCCATAACAATTATCAAAACCTAATTAGTATCCACCATGCTAGTTAACTGCATGCAGAGCTCTCTCCTATAACTCAAGCAGACAACACAGTAATGTGAGCTCCAGTCACTGTGCTTTGATCCAAGAACCACCGTGTAGCCCACCAGTGCTTCCTTGTTTTCCCAAAGCCCTGACCACTGGCAACTGCCTTTCTACTTGCAGTTTGTGAGATTGAGTCCTTCAGATTGCACATCTAAATAAATTAATATAATATTTGTTACTCTATGTCTGAGGTATTGATTGTCGTATAATATTTTCCATATTCTTGCTGTTTCACAAGTTGAGATTGGATGTCATTATATTGTGTATATCTGTCTATCTCTATATACAGACATATTGTATTTTCTTTACCAATTCATATGTGCATGGACATACTATTATTTACATATCTAAGCTATTGTGAAAACTGCTGCAGTTTACATGTTGATGCAGAAAATCTCTTGGAGATACTGATTTCATTTCCTATAGAAAAATAGCCAGACATGAGAATGCTGCTTTACATGTTACTTCCACTGATAAATTTTAGGGAAGCTCTATACTGTCCATAATGGCTCTATCAATTTACACACCTTCCAACAGTGTGCACATGTGACCTCTCTTTCCCTCAAATCCTTCCCAACACTAGTTTTCACTTGTTTTTCTATGATAGCCACTTTCACTGGAGTGAGATGATACCTAGTGGAATTTTCTTTGCATTTGTTTTATGGTTCCTGATGCAGAGCACCTATTCGAGTATCAGGTGGCCTTACGAGCACCTCTTTTGCAAAATTTTCTATTTGAATCTTTTCTTCTTTAATCAGATTATTGTTACTCTTTTGCTACTGATATATGCATATTAATTGCTTATTTTGCCTTAGCCTATATGTGAGCTGTGTATAGCTCTCCCTAGTTTGCCTTTCTGTCTTGCTCTTTCCCTTGCACCACAGATATATGAGTATGCACATAAGCTCATTTTACTGTTTTGCTTTTTCTGCCTATGCTTTTGGTGTTATATATTAAGAAAAACTCCAAAGAACAAGAAACAGTTAAATTTTATTAAGTGTTCCAATATTTGGAATAACAATCACCTTAAATTTAAATTCACAATTTATGTATTCACTAATATTAAGTTAGTTTGTTTTTGATTTATTGGATAAAAGTTAATATCTAAAATACTATTTAAAATATTTTATAATTTTTCATTGATTGTGTTTTCCCAATTCTTAGTGATGTTTAGCTAAGATTATTTATTTTTAAGGGAGAAAAGTTTCATTTGGCTCCCAGTTTGTAGAGGATTCTGTCCAAATTCAGCTGGTTCCAAGGCAGAGTGGATGGCTGAGGACATCGTGGAGGAGTAGTCCGGACAAGCAGGTAGATGAGTGCATGCTGGCACTCACACCCTTAAGCCTACCTGGAACTATGCTAAGCAGTCAGGGACCTGACTTGGTTATCACACATACTTTAGATCCAGCACCTCAAGCCCTCCCCAATGGCTGCTTGAGGCTTTGAGGAACATCCAGACACAAGCATTCCATCTACCTTTCCACTGCTCTTTAGCAAAGTCTTTGTGGAATTATCATATTGACCTAAAACTCAACTTAAAATTGTGCGAGATAAGGTATTAGCCTGTGTTTCAGGATGGGCTAGAACTCACTAGGTAGACAATGCTGGCTTTAAATTTATTGTCTTGCTGTGTCAGCCTTCTGGCTGATTAGATTACAGGCCTATACCACCATGCCTGGTGTGTGTTTGTGTTTTTTAGCATGGCACTCTTAACTCTTTTACAGTTGTAGGAAATCTTTAAATATTTCTGATTAAAATGAATAAACATTTTAAAGAGGGTGGGTAAAAATAAAATTTAAAGGTTTTTCCTTCTTCGTAGTAATGTGTCTCGGCTACTTTTCTCTCATTGTTGGGACAAAATACGTGACACTCAAAGATGAGGAAGGGAAGGTTTATTTAGTTCATGGCGTGTGGAGGTTTTAGTACATTGTCAGCCGGCTCCAAGGGAGGGTGGCCCATGGCAGAGGGAAGCAGTTCATGGCTACACAGAACAACAATAGCAGCAAAAGCAACAAGGGAGGAGAAACACTTTTACTTTTAATTAGAGGCCCTTTTAATATGCATTACTCAATAATATTCTCATAGCTAAAAACTAATCTGTATAATGTTTTTTCTACTAAATATAACTATAAATTTGGGGCAATTGGGCTTTATTTCATACCCTCTACCAAGGGTATGATCTTTTGTATTGCAACAGGCATACGAAGACTGTAT
>NW_004524666.1:1894508-1899245 GCF_000260255.1 Octodon degus | reverse complement strand
AAAATAATTTTATTTTGAAAAGTAAAAGCAAAGCAAGAACAAAAATCAGACACAAAGAAAGAAATAGGGTAACATAGAACAATATATATATATGCTACAGATTTTCAAACCAAGAATAGCTGATTAACAAAGGTTGATATATTATCTATTTTATTCTCAAATCTGTTGTTCATATTAAAAGATATAGTTATGTAAGACTGTAAGTCTAGACATATGGTTGGACATTACCACTTGCTTTCAAGTAGTCTTAAATTTTTTTTTTTTTTTAACCTTTTTGTGTGTGTGGCTGGCTCAGCCTGCCTGGGGGCGGGGCTGGCACATGTGGCCCATGTGGCTGCCTAAGCTTGCCTTAAGCAGGTGCTTTAGTCCACTGAGCTATCTCACTAGCCCCTATCTTTTATTTTTTTTTAAAGTTTGTTTTAAGGAGCGTATAGTAATAATTGGTGTGACATTAGAAACGGTACACATTTTGAAGACCAAGACGTGAGGTATTCAAGCACATTTTTTGTGTTACACATTGCTATCCTCAATGCAGTTGCTTAGATCACAGATAGCAGCATACAGAGTTAGTCAAGATGAAAATTTCACACATTAACTTCTATTTTCAAAAGACTGATGGACCATTTTTAGAATGGTCACCGCATTTGCCTAAGCAAGTACTTTCGTCCACTGAGCTATCTCGCCGGCCCCTTCCCTTGAGGTTTTTTATTTATTTATTTTTTATTGCTTGTTTGTTTTTCGGTACCAGGGATTGAACTCAGGACCTTGCTCTTGCTGAGCAAGCGCTTATTCTACTGAGCAATCTTCCCTGCCCTTTCCCTTGAGTTTTTTGGTTGTTTGCTTTGTTGTTGTTGTTGTTGGTTGGTTGATTGGTTTTTGGCAGAACTGGGGATTGAACTCAGGCCTTTGCATTTGAGAGGCAAGTGCTTATTCTACTGAGCCATCTCCCCAGCCCCAATGAACTAAGTGTTTTTTTTTTTTTTTTTTTTTTTTTTTTTCAGAACTGGGGATTGAATTCAGGCCCTTGGGCTTGCCAGGGAAGCACTTATTCCTCTGAGCTATCTCTCCTGCCCCTCCCTTGAATTTAGAGGCAAAAACATTCTAAATATATCTGTAATTTTCTGAGCTTTAGAAATACAAGGACTTGTAATTACTGTTGAATTGATAGCACAGTAATATACATATATATATATATATATATATATATATATGTATATATATTAGGTTTACTTTAACCCTTTATTAACAATAATGAAATAAAATGTGATTAAATAGGACCATATCAAATTAGAACTTTTGCTTTTAATTATTTATGGTAGCAGTGGTAAACTGTTAGATTGGTGTGTGTGTGTGTGTGTGTGTGTGTGTGTGTGTGTGTGTGTATGTCTATAATCTGGGATTGGGATAGAACTAGTTCAGGCCCTTTCATTGAACCATGTACCAGGGTTATTTAAAAACCTAGTGTGCCTTTAACACCCTGTTTTGCAGCAGCTGACAAGGACAGCAATAATGTTCTAGAGGACGAGAAAGCATCAACCCTGAAAGGAGGCATCCAAATCACCTCTTGGAGTAAAATTACCTTGTAAATTGGAGCTCAACTTTGTTCTTCAGAATGAGAAATAAGCAGTCTTTGGTAAGTCACTTAATTTAAGACCTTATTTGCTACTGCACCCTTGTAACCTGTACGACACCTTGTTTCATGTTAATAAAGATTTAAGCAGAACCAACTGTACTAGCTTTATTTTGACTTTATTGCATTCACAAGTAATGAAGTTATTAATTTAGAGAAATTCCTTAATGATTATCCCTTATTTTCTCCAGTTTTCATGGTACTATTACTTAAGTCTTACAAAGTACAAATGAGAAATTTTCATATAAGGTGGTTTTCATTTTGTAAATCCATTAAGATCATTGATCTAGTGGCACTTTTATTTGTGATTGTTTTTGAATTTTTTTGGCTCAACTACATAAATGCTTTGTTGCTTTTTAATTTTAATTTTTGTTAGTCGTATTTGCAGTACATAATTTCATCTCAGGGAGTCGGTATATACACATGCCACGTCTTACTTCCTTGTTATCCCTTTCTCATCCCTTCCCACCTTTTTCGCTTCACCTTTCAGTCTTCTTCCTTTTTGAAGAAAATCCCTCTGCCTGCTATTTCCTTTATTTTGGTCCTTATTGATATTTTGGGTTTCTCATATAAAGAAACTGCATGACATTTCAGTCTTTGTGATTATTTTGTACTTCTCTCTTTAAAACTGTTCTGGCTGGTGCTGATATTTTTATCAGCTTAGAATTTTTTTGAGTTTTCGCTTCTGATTAACACTGATAAAAATGAATAAATAGTCATCATATTAAATAAATGACAGAATTCAGTTTTTAAAGTGTTGCTATATTTTATATAAATGATATATTTTAGTTGTTAAATACTTGTATTGGTAAGCATTTTGATATTAAGATACAGATGTAAATACTATCATTTTTACTTACTTAACAATTATTTATTATCATAACAAGGTAAGGAAACATGGGATTAGTAAGCCAAACTAACATGACTCAGTATCAAGTTTCCATAATCATTTTAGCTATACTCATAATCAAGAATGAGAGCTGAGGATGAGAGAGAGCTGAGATATTGGGGTTGGCTCATGGGTCTTTTCTCCCCATGTCCTAAATGTTTTCTGTGTCCCAGATCAATAAATGATGTTTCCATCTGAGTTCTTAAATCAAGGCACACAGTAGATATGTTTTAATTTACAAAAATGTATTTTATATCCAGCATTCTCAAACAGTTTATTATGATTTGTGTGTGCTGGTCCCCCCAAAGCCTCATGCAGTCATTCAGGTGCAGTTCTACATTTATGATTAATTCATGATGCAAGGCTGGGATTATGGGTCTGAGTACTTCTCGGATTATGGGTATGAGTGCTACACTCTGTGTGGAGCAGACAGACTGAATGTAACATAAAACAGACAGAGAGACAGACTTTCTCTTCGTTGCCATTGCTGCCACTGCTTCTTCTCCTTTGATCTTGCTCTTTGCCATCATGAACTGCTGCCCTCTGCCATGTGCCACTCTGCCTCAGAGCCAGTCAACTGTGGACCGAAACCTCCATTAACTGTGAGCTAAATAAATGTATCCTTCCTTCGTTTTTGGTGTCAGGTATTTGCCCAGCAACAAGAAGACAGTAACTGAGATAGAGCTTATATGTTGTTCTCTGGGAGCTGTGCACATGAACCAATCATTTCTGAATTTGTTTACTATTAGTAATCCTAAATATTGGGCATCGCACTTAGAATGTTCTGTAGATAAGACTTAATCTCCTAAAAATGTAGTTAACCTATTTTGAGTGGGATATCTATTTACAGAGAGTCTATTTCTTCTTGCCTGTCTTCCGTAAAAGGATTTCTACGAACTTCTTGGAAGTATAAAAACATACAGTACAGCTAGGTAGTATATGAACTTACTCTATCCTCTTTCATGTCCTTTCATTCTCTGGGATCTGTGCCTGAGGAATCTTAATTAAAAAATAATTTATCCAATCACATTTTCTTTAATATCTCATCTAACGAATAACCCTACAGAAATCCTAATGAACACATGATTTTAATTTTCTGAAGCAATATAAATGTCTTATACAAATCATGTCTCTGGGAATTATTCCTTCACCAACTCCTTGAGCCTTCTCTTGTATCACCTTGATCATTCGTTCTCCTATATCATTCTGAAGTATTTGAAAGTTTTCATGTGTATTCATGATGATATCTCTGCATGAATAATTTCAGAAACAAATTCATTTGCAAGTTTCAACAGTTTATACCAACTGGAAAATTACCTGTTCCTCAACATATTTTCTCATGTTTAGAGTCATTGTAAAAAAATTATTTTTATTTAATTCTGTCAAGAAGACTTTATGGTGTTTGTTTTAGTAGCTGTCTTTACCATGCATAGTAAGATAGCATTAGCATAGCGTACTGTTTAAATCAAAATACTAGTACTTCTCTCATTTAAGCAATAAAATATTTTCTCATAGGACTAAGGACTGTGGGGCACAGGATCCTGGAGCCATGGATTACCCACATGTGCTTTGAGATATGCTTTAGATTTTTTCCTGGAAGTCCTGCAACCATCCTAAAACTCAAACGTGTCATGGAACAGACAGACCTAGGGTCAGTGGTAGAAGTGTCAACTTAAAACAGTTCTTCATGGTGTTCTGGGGAAGACCTTTTGGCTGGCTGGCCACATCATTCAGTATGGGTGCTTAGCCCATTGTGCTTTTGAGTACATTTGTGGGATCATGATGTGTTCTGGACCATCAGTGGGGCCTACCATTCAAAATTAAGATATCATCTTAGCAGAAAATCTCAGCCAACATTTTTATGGTATCCAAAGAGGTGACATTGTGATTGCAAAAAGCCTGAGTGATCCAAAATCAAATATTTGTAAAAGAGTAATTGGTTTGGAAGCATACAAAAATCTCAACGCTAGTCCATTAGATTTCTTTAAAAGCCATAGTTATATTCCAGGTACTATGGACTGATCCCTTATGGACTGATAAGAGGACATATCTTCTTTTAGATCTGGCCTCTAAGTGATTTGGGTTTCTGCGTCACAGCCCCACTGGCCACCAATTTTCTGATGACTGACAAACATGCATTCCTCCAACCTGACAACTATCTGCTGGGCTGGTGAATTTTAAACCAAAGCTAAAGCAATTTACCTTACCAATAAATGAT
>NW_004524666.1:1890596-1894408 GCF_000260255.1 Octodon degus | reverse complement strand
CATGCATTTTAGTGTCTTGTGTCCTCATGACAAGTTATTATTTAGTAAATTCTGTATTCTACCTGGTTTGTGAATATAACAATGCCCAGGTACAACACAACTGTTCACAGTCATATTTAGGTGACTTGTGTACAATAGTTCATGTGCCTTCAACAAAGAGTTGCTTTTTTCTTCGATCTTAATTACGTACACAATGATTAGAATAATTTTCTAGCGACTGGGCATGATGCTCATGCCTGTAATCCCAGTGCCTGGGAGGCTGAAATCAGGTGATCTTCTATGAATTCTATCTATGTAGTGAGACCTGGTAGACCCTGTACTAAACACATAAAAAATTAGAATAATTTTCCACTTTTTAAATCATAGAAAGCAACCATTAAGGGAAAATATATAAGAGCAAATCATTTCCTTAATTTAGGCTTCTCAGAATTTTCTGTATATTATTTGCTTGAATTCTCTAATATTCTTAGTCACATATGTTTAATACCACAGTTTCCAAACAGATTAAATAAACAGTAGGCTCACTGACAAGGATAAAAGCATCCTAAAATGATCATTAATAGGAATGATCAATTAAGAAAATTATTATTTGATAAGACTTTTACTTGGATCTTTGATGTATCTTCAGCTATAATGATCAACTGATCTTTCAGTATAGAGTTCAGTTGAATATTACCATTTGGCTTAATAATGATTATTGGGATTGATCTGATGTTAACTATCAAGACATGAAACTACAATAAGTCATCTCCTGGGGTATATAAATCATTTCATATGGGAGGACCAGGGCTGATCAAAACACTGTATATTCATTCATTAACATTGATAAATTTATTCTTTGTGTGATAATTTCTTAGTAAAAAGCGTTATGTAGAGGATGGAGATGTGACTCAATGTTGGAATATTTATCCAGAATACACAGGCCTTCTGCTCAAGCACATTAAAAGAAAGAATCATGTGTCTAATTTTGATAAATTAGCATGTTCTTACCTAAGTAGAGCTTTGTGGCAATTTAGATAATTCTCAAATATACTATTTGCTTAAAGTGCAGAATAATTATCTGTAATTACAGGCTACCAAAATATACTTATTTTCATCTCACTTGAAGTTAACTGATTTCAGTTTACTCTTTCAAAAATTGAAATGTACTCAAAGGGACACAGTAAAGGATGACAAGATGAAACCAGGCTCACACCATCTGGCACCCATCTGCTTACTAGTTTGATAGTTGAGTTCCGGTATGTAAAATCAACAATATCAAACTTAATAATATGAGCCATCATGGAGTAGTTTATTAAATCAGCTTTACACTACTTCACCATCAGTCTTAGAGACCCTATATATTTCAAAGCATATTCATGTCAGTCACTTTTCCCCAAAATCTCTTCTGTAGGTTATTTCATATACTTACAAAGCAGATTATTTTGTCACATGCTGTATACAGCTTCCTCAGATACCCTGATGAGTACATGCACATGTTTGTATTCATTAAAATGGACTGTTTGCGCTGTAAAGTTCAATGAGTTTTGACAAATGCATAGTACTGCAGGTGAACTATGAGTCAACAATAACACACAGTACACTGTTGAAATTATTAAATTTTGCTTGATTCACCTATTTGATTGTTTCATCTCCATATCAAACTCCAGATAGCAAGTGATATTTTTATCATTACTCGATTTTTGGCTAAATTGCTATGGCTAAAAATTAGAATCAAACCATGTAGAGCTGTTCCTGATTGTTTGTTTTACAGTATAAGAGACTGAACACAAGGGAACTCTACCACTGAGCTACAACCTCAGATTTTTTACTTTTTTTGCAGCAAAATCTCCCTAAATTGCAAAGGCTGCCTTATAACTTGTTCCCATCCTGCCTTAGCTTCCTGGATTAGCTGTTCACTATTTCTACTTTGCTTTTCAAATAGTATGTAGAGTTGCACACCAGTTCTTTCACTTAAAATTATTTACATGAGATGGACCCATTTATTTTTTAATTTAATGGCTCTTTTTCTTTCTGACATACCATGGTTCATCAATAAATTCATCTATCAAAACATATTCTGATATCTCTAATGCAAGGTGATAAAGAATTAAATAGCTATACATTCTTGAATTGTGAGCTTTTTATGCTGATATGTGTTTTCAGATCAGATGGGTAAATCCTCTGGGACACAATTGCTGAATGCTGTACTAAGAATAGTTTTACCTTTGCAAGAAACTACATTAGTAATTAATGAATAGCATACTGAATAGACACTCAGTCATTGCTGAAGTCAGTTCTGTCAGTATGCTGTTTATTAAACAGTGTTTTTAGAACTTTTCCATTTTAGCCATTTATAAGTTAGGCAGTAGTACCTTATTTATGATTTAATTTAACTTTTAATAATACCAAATCATATTGAATATTTCTACTAATAGTGTTTGGACAGGATATCATGTCTGTATCTTGTACTGTGAATAACCACTATGAAGATAACAATATGCAATGCATTAATTATTGAAACTGTCATAATAATCAGTTTTGAAATTGTCTCATTGCTACTTGTTTCTCAATAATATTCATAAAAAATTAATTCTCTTAAAAATACAAGTATATACCTTTATGTTGAAGTACTTGATTACGTAGTTTTTCTCTTGTATACTTTTGTTGCTTTTAGAGTTCTTTGTATATCTTCAATACATGTCCTTTAGCATACAAATGTTTTCAATTATTTAACAATATACAATTTATTCTCTTCACAGTGTTTTGCAGAGAATCTTTTAGCTTGAACATATCAAACTTTAATTTTTAAATAAGTAATACTTGATATTGAATCAAAACTCATTTTAATATTCAAGATCAAATACAATTTCTTATGTATTTTTCTTTTTTTAATTTTTTTAATTTTTATTTATTTAAGAGAGAGAGAGAGAGAGAGAGAGAGAGAGAGTGTGTGTGTGTGTGTGTGTGTGTGTGTGGCCAGCTCAGCCCACCAGGGGGCGGGGCTGGCTGGCATGTGGTGCTGGGGGATTGAACTGCGGTCCCTGATGCTTTGCTAAGCTTGTTTTAAGTAGGTGCTTTAGACCACTGAGCCATCTCTCCAGCCCCTCTTATGTATTTTTCTAAAGATTTGTAATACTACATTTTACATCCATGAATAAAATTTTAAGTCAATTTCTGTGGAGATGAAAGCTCTATTTCTTGGTCCATTTGGTGTTTTTATTGGTCAAGATATTGGTACTGTGGAAACTATACATAATGGTCACTGTCATCATAGGGACTTCATTCCTGTACGTGACTTATCTCAATCTTTTTTATTTTCTCCATGAGAAAAAAAAAAAAAGTCACACCTCTCCCTCTCTTCAATTCTTTTTGCTCTTCTTATTTACAAAATAATTTCCTATGCTCTTTTCCTTTCTGTTTCCCATTTGAACTGTTTGATCCTGTTTCAAATATTCAGCATACATTCTGATCCTTATTTATTTTCAGTTTCTCACACCGCAGAAAATGCAGTATTTACACATGTGTGCAATTTATTTGTTTTGTTTTAAAAATGGGTATCAAATTGTCTAAAACGCCACTTTTTCTAGCACTTTTTCTGTCATTGATCTACTATGAAGGATTAGCCATCTCTATGTGTATAAATCTATTGGTGGCATCTTTAATGTGCCCTGCTAAACTAGCTTTCATTCTTCCGCTAATACCACATTGTCTTGTTAACAATAGATTTACATTATGTCTTGTAGAGAGATATAATCAACCTTCTTCACTACTGCTTGTAGTCTTAGGAACTACTCATTGATGTATCCTCAAATCCATTTTTCTGATATATA
>NW_004524666.1:1849089-1889616 GCF_000260255.1 Octodon degus | reverse complement strand
TTATTTTTGTTATATAGGAATATCTGTTATTTGAAGTTTTCTATAAACTCACAAAAGCTTTAAATTTATGTTGTAGTCAGGATTTACAAGGGAAAAGATTTAATACAAGACCCATAACTTAAAGGATTATTTTATAATATTTACTCCAAAAGTCTAATGCAGGGACTGCAAGAGTTCTGTCTACACGCTGCAGGCCCGAGGAATCCAGCTGAAGGGCTGAATCCCACGACAGTGTGCTACATGAATCCAGATGGAGATTTAAAACCCAAAACAAGGTCTCATGCAAGTTTTATCAAGGATTTGAGCTTGCTTCTGTTACATCATGAGGACCCCATGTGTTTTTGGAAACACAACTTACTAAAGTATCTGGGGCTTTCTAAGTTTACATTTCTTGGAATATTTTTCTTTTCCAGATGATCCTTTCAAGAGTAGCAAATAACTTCATCAGACTCGTAGCTTAAATGTTGCTATTAATTTATGGGTCTACTATCTTGTGCCTCGAGGATGCAGGATTTTTGTCAGAGACATTTGGATTTCATTTCCTATTGGTATTTCAGGGTATTGTTTTAACTCTTACACCCCAATTTTCTGATCTCTTTAAGAAAAGTTATTGAGGGGCCCGGGGAGATATCTAGTAGAATAAGCACTTGGGTGGCCAGCACAAAGTCGTGAGTTCAATCCTCAGTACTACAGGAGAGAGAGAGAGAGAGAGAGAGAGAGAGAGAGAGAGAGAGAGAGAGAGAATTGAATTAACTTTTAGATTTTTACAAGAATCACAATGTTCAAGTTCTTTACCTGTGAGCATTAGAACAAAAAGTCTTCACATTCAGTTTTTAGTACACTTTCACTTAGTTGGCTATTCCTTGTTTTATTGTTTAAAGTAATCCATGTCTCAGTATTCCATTCCTGCGTCCAATGGGATTATTTCCCTGAGGTAGATAATCAATATTGGTTGACTGTCTATTATTGATTCACTACTCTGTATATTGATAACAGTGAAATGTGTAAGTTGTAAGAAAGACAAAGAAATTAACATCAATGGTTATGTCTTGTAGATGTGTTATAACATGTGATCAGCTACAGTGAGAAGCGGACTTCACCATTATCATTTTCTTCTCCAAAATCACTCTGTGTAGTACTGAAAAATCAGACAGTGCAAATTGTACAAATACCTGATCATTTATTTTTCAAAACTGACAAGGTTCAAAACAGGAGATCACATACACCATTATTATATTTTCTTGTAAAAGTAGCTAGAATATTTATTTTGTTACTTGTCAAAAGTATACACAAATGTGTCTAATTGATAAACATTTGAATTTAAATATGTTCTCTCAGTAGTCTTATTTTATAATGTGTATAATCCTACAGTAATCAATGGAAAGTCCAAGTTACCATTTGCTTATGGTCTCTTAGGAGCTACTCATTGATGTGTCTTCTAATTTCTTTGCTAGTTATATGAAAATCTTTAGACTTGGGAGTTTTTAGGTACAGTCATGTATACATAGGTCCTTTTCTTTTGATAGTAGGAAAAAATCTTGTTATATTATATGTTTCCTAAATTGTGAGATTGTGTAATCATTCTGCTTATTGTCTGCGGCATAACTGCCCCTTCACTTGTGCCTTTTGTGGTAGCATATTGTAGGCTTTCATAGAGATTGTTGTTGCCTTAACATTCTTATTTCCTTCTTAGATTGCAACTGTGCTTGATTTTGTTTGTTTTTTAGTGAATTCATTCATTCTCATTCTAAATTTCCACAGGGACTATCTATGTATGAATATAAAGACTTTTCAAATAAACGTCTTGAAATAGTGGGGTTTTTTGCTATGAAAAAAGTCAGAAGAAAACCGCAAAACAAACTCTATAATCTACTTGGCCAATTTGTTTCTTGCAAATTTGCTTCTCTTAGAAGTGCAGATTATTAATGCTGGAGCTACTTTACATATAAATTAGATGGAACAAATAATTGAGTAAATTTGAGATAATGAGTCCGGATTTCTTGCTGTTAGGGAAAGAAGTTACAAATAAGCAAGAAGACTGTCTCATATTATTATGGTTTGTGTATAAAATGGTCCCCCAAAAGCCTCAAGCTCTCCCCAGTTGGGCTTTCAGGGATGGCTGGATCTAGTGTATGTGAGTATGGAATAAGCATATTGATAACTGCACAAGCCCACCGATTCCCTCAGCATAGTTCTGGGTTTGGTAAACGGGAAAGTCTGCCCTGGATATGAATGGCGCCTACCAACAGGTTAGTAGCTCATTGGAATGTAAAGGGAAATGGAAGCTCATTATGGATGCTTGTTACTTCCTGTCTGCTATGCCATGAGCTGCTTTCCTCAGCAGCCTCCCTCTGCTATGCTGCTTCCCCTAAAAGCCAACTCAAAATGGACAGAAATCTACCTAAGCTGTGAGTGAAACTTTCCTTCAACTTGTGTGCTTCAGGAATTTTGTCCCAAGAAAGGAACACAAATACTGAACAAAAAGGGAGCATCAGCAGAGGCAGAGACCAAGGCTCTCTCCCTCCTTATATTGCATCCAGGCTACCTGCCTCAGGGTGCGTGTAGCACTCACACCCATAATCCCAGAAGCACTCAAAGCCATAATCCCAGCCTTGGATCATGAATGAATCACAAATTCTAGAAGCTTGCCCTATGAGTGCATGAAGCTTGCGGGGACACCTAGGTACAAACCCTAACAGCATCTATACACATTTGCTGTTAAAATGAATGAGGGATCTTTGGAGAAACAAGTAACTGTACTCATAAAGCAAAGGAACATGTGAGGCATTCAAGGCACATTTTAAGGATATTACAAAACATACAAAAATGGTAGTGATGATGCAAGAAAAAACTGGAAAACAACCTCCTAAATATCTCCCATGAAAAGCTGGGAAGCTTTCAAATAACATTATATAATACAACAACCAGGGTCAAATTTTTATTATTTTGTTCATTGAAATTCTGTATTATTTCTAATGTTTTTTCCTGCCATTTTTTAATTAACTTTAAAAAATAAAATAAATCAGTAAAAGTAGTATTAATATTTAACTATGATTAAAAAAATGAGCTAGAAAGCATAAATCTTCTCATGAAAAATTGCAATTATAATGAGTAGATAGTTCTTCTATAACTTCTTTGCCTTCCTCTTGAGCCCATGCTGGATTTTGTAAATTGCTTTTCAAAAGAGGGAGTAGGGACCAGGGAGATAGCTCAGTGGAATAAGTGCTTGCCTGGCAGGTGTAAGGTCCTGAGTTCGATCCTGATACCACAAAAAAAAGTGCTAAAAAGAGGTAGAAACCAAACCTCATTATGTAAATTACAGAGAGTATAAGCTTTAAAGTTTGGATGTAAGAGATTTGGTAGCAATTATTTGTTTTGGAATTACGAAGTTTCAAAATCAGCAAATATCAAATGTATGAATAAAAGAACATTAAAAATTGTGTTATAAAAATAAATGTTGGACCCTCTTTGGCCTGTAGACCATAGTTTTTCTATTTTTTGAATAGAGAATTTATAAAGAGGAAAAAAAACAACGATTTTTAGGGTGGATACACTTTATATAAAATACACTATAATTATATAATGAAAGTTAAAGTAGGGTGTGGTGGTGCATACCTATAATCGCACTCCAGAGGCTGAGGCAGGAGGATTGTTGTGGGGTTGAGACAAGCCTGGGCTACAAAGGAAGCCGAAGACCAGGCTGAACTGCATAGTGAGATCCTGTCTCAAAAAGACAAAAAAGAAAAAGAAAAAAGAAAGAAAGTAAAAAAGAAAAGAGAAAAAAGAAGGAAGGAAGGAACGACAGAAGGATGGAAGGAAGGAAGGGAAAGAGGGAGGGAAGAAGGAGGGAGGAAGGAAAGAAGGAAGGAAGGAAGAAAGAAAAGAAGGGAAAAGAAAATCACCATCAACAGTTGTCTTATACAATTTTTATAGCATGCGATCAGCTACAATGAGAAGTATATGTCACCATTATGTTTTTTTTTCCTCCAAATTGATTAATTCTGTGTAGTGCTGAAAAAAATCCCATACAAATTCAAATTGTACAAATACCTGATCATTAGAGTTTCAAAACTGACAAGGTTCAAAATAAGAAACCCAAAACACCCCTATTATATTTGTTTGAAAAAATAGCTCTTTTTATTCCAGGTGAAATAAATTCACGTCTATCTATGAGGAAGATAAAGTATTTGAAATGATATTTGACATGATCCAATAAGTTAAAATCCTTAGATCTTTAAAAGTTTGAAATCAAAGAAGAAAGAGCAGATACCCTTTCTCAATATTTCAGCTAGGGTACTATTCAAAAATTACCTCAAGTTAGTGCCCAAAAATTTTGTGTTACTTCTTGGATATCTTAAATGCACCAAGACAAATATTTCAAGAAGTCATGACAATGAATAAAAGACCTACATCGCATATGACTTGAAAATCTACTGTATTTAATCACCTTGTCTGTAATATCAGTACCACGATGAATACTTGGAATATTATAATGTATAAGTGGAAGGCTCTGGGTTTTTTTCATACCAGTATGGAATATTGCCTACATATGCTTTCTGCCTAATTTTAAATGGATATCATAAAGAGAGCCTCTGGAGAATCTTAAGTTTTTACCTATAATAAACATAAAGCTATGTGAAAATTTAGGAATGTAAACAAGAGATCACCACTCTTATGAAATACTTACGGCAAGAACAATGATATTTGTTAGCTCTCTTTTTAATACTCCTACTTCTATGATACTGTATTTAAACAACACACAGAAACTAGCAATTAATTATTCACAGAGGCAGTAAACAATCAGAGATCAAAGTGGTTCCTTAGATCAACCTGCTATATATGATGGTAAAGTAAAGACTATGCAGGAATTGGAAAAGATGAAATGTAGTGTTGGGACATGGCACATGGGGCTAATGCTTTATTTGTAATTTCTTCCTTGGGGTCCAATCAGGCAAATTTTGAATTTTCTAGCAATAGTTTTCAACATGTGAGGAGTTTTTGCAGGCCTGATAAAATGTACTACATGCTAATGTAGAGTGATGAATCTTGGACTTGCTAAACTTCAGATGTAACTTAATGTACTCCCAAGCTGATAAGATAATACTTTAGCGGAAGAATTGCAATATTTAAGCACTTGGTCACACATATGAACCATAAAATGTGATTCATACAACTATTAATATTCAAGGTCCAAGCCAGTGTGTGAAATATTTTCCAACCACATGAGCAGAAGAACGTAAGATCACGTAACTGGGAATTTCCCCTGAACTGTGAAAGCAGAGTTATTTCTCATTGATAATGCAACTGAAATGGGAGCCAAGTTACTCAGAGAAGTGTTTGGGCTTGAACAAAAATCACATTGCCCACTTAGGACTACTGCGGGCCTCTATTCATACCACAGAAAGCAACATAAATTCCAATGGAACTTTGAGCAGAAGCAGCATTCATAAACCTTTCACAAAGATTTACAGTCCAGGGATTCCCACTGGGATCCTCTGATCTGCCTGCTCAGATGATTTTAAAACTGACTGCAACTAGAAAGCTCTCCAAGAGCATTTTGGCAGAAACTGAATAAGGTAACTCAGCAGACACCGCAGAGGTTTTAGATTCAAGAGCTACTGGATGCTGCCGTTCACTACAGCCCTTTGAAAGATATTTACCAGCTTTTCAAATGGCCATTTAGAAAATAGCCCCACAAGGCAGTACAGGAAGTACTCCCAGGCCTGGTAATACCACAAGGGAATAAAAAGGAAGAATTCAAATACGGAAGGAGATGTTCAGAAGAACGCGCTGATAAAATGGATGTGCAGTGCGTGCGAGACAATGAAACAGAGACGATCATGGGGAATTCACCCCACACCTCTGAAGGCAGGTCAGGGGAAAGGCTGCGGCTTTGTCCCTCTTGGATCTCCTTAGGTATTGTTATTTTTCTGAATCGGCAATCACTTGTTATTCACTACAACACAAGCTGCTTGATTCTCTGAGAGCAGCTCCCAAATGGAACAGCAAGGACGTTTGCCTGGCTGTTTTGAAATTGATTTTGATGTTTCCTTCAGATCATGAAACTGGTGGGAGAAAGCAAAGTTAAACAGGAGCACTGAGCAGGGCTGTGGGAGGTTTGTTTGTGGGAGGAGGAGGTATTGTGCTTCTTGGCTTCGAGCTAGCAGTGTTGTAGAAAGCTGCACTGGTCAAGAAAATGGATCTAGGACCATCATATATGTTTTATTTAAATTCCACATGTACTACTCTGGTAGTGGAATTTAGAGAAAGATGGAATGAATTCAAATGCTGAAGTTGGAACTCGGAGGTGGGACATGCACAATGTTTGTTGACTGGAATTCCCAGAACCTTTAATCTAGGCTGTGCTTATCAAATGAGAAAAGCAACCTGAGAGAATGTAATTAAGTTTTAAAGCTGTAAATTGCTTATCGTCATGGCCTATTTGAATGTAATTCATATCATGAAGCACTTTGCCATGTAATTATATTTTATTTACCACTTACCCGTTTTCTTATTGCTAATATTTAAAGAATCAACAAAAATAATAATATGACATAAACATGTCACTTTCATTATCATTCCATGCACAAAAATCATACTTTAAGTTAAAATAGACTATTAAAATGTTCACTGTTTAAATAAGTGAAGACAAAGTTTGGAGAGACTTGGTAAGGTGACTAAAAGACTTGACTTCACACAAAGGGATAGAAGACAGAACTTGTGGGGAATACCAGGAAAGCTGTTCTCAGCTGACAAGTTAAAAGAAGGAATGAAATATGATGCCGCACACGCTTTCATATATTACTTATATGTTTCCCTCTTTTGTTTCCTAGTTTCCAGTACTATAACTATTTTGGGGTAATTTAAACAAATTTTTTGTCAAATGTAATAGAAAATCCTATAACATTTTCTCTCTCTCTCTCTCTCTCTCTCTCTCTCTCTCTCTCTCTCTCTCTCTCTCTCTCTCTCTCTCTCTCTCTCTCTCTCTCTCTCTCTCTTTGTTATTGTTTTACTGAGTAAATCATACCACAGCATCCTGGAAATAGATGATACTGTTATGCGAAATAATACTAATATACTAAAAATATGGCCTAGTGAGACCAAGTTTGCACAGGAACATAATAGGTGAAATTGTTGAAAAATATGTTGTATTAGTCAGCTTTCCCATTGAAGGGACCTGACCCCTACAAATCTGTTTTTACTTAAGCAGAATAAATTTTATCAAAATCACCTTGCACTGTACATATAGTGATAATAAATATGTGGAGATTACATATAGATAGATAAAGATAGCTAATAATATAGGTAGCACCAATAATATATATTACATATAATACATTACATATTATATATCACATATCATATATTAAAAATCATGCATCATATATCATATATCATATATTGCCATCTGAAACAAAACATCACCATCATTGTTCACATAACTAGAAAAATAATTTTCAAATTTATGTGGAACCAGAAGAGACCCATATTAGGCAAAGTAATCGTGAGAAGAACAAGGGGAGAGGTATTGCAATCTCAGACTTCAAGTTCTTCTACTAAGCTACAGTATTAAAAGCATCATGGTCCTGGCACAACACAAGAAACACTGAGCAGCACAAAATAATATAAGCTTCATAAATAGCCTTTTTATAGATATACTTTTTTAACAAGTGAACATAGAAAAGTGGTTATCACACAATGAATCTTGGTGCATATTTCTCACCTTCCAAGCAAACAAACTAAAATGAATCAAAAGCTCAACATTATAAAGACTGGATCTTTTGTAAGGAAAAAATGGATAAATAATTTGAAGATATAAGCATAGGCAAAGAAAATGGACTTAGGACCATCAGATATATGTTTAGGTAGTCTAGGCTGGTCTCAAAGTAATTTCTAAACTAAGTTCTAATTGTTCAGTAAGTAATATCAAGAATCAAAAAAGAAATTATGCCTAATCAGAAATTTCTGTACATCAGTGTAAATAAGAGTAAGGAGACAACTTACAACAAAAGAAAATCCCCTGTACTGCATAAAGCGCTGTCCCCTTCCCCCGGTGTGCTGAGCCTGAAACTGAGCCTGGGCATGGTGGTTCACCCCTGTAGTCCCAGTGCTGGGGAGGCTGAAAACAAGAGGATCACTTCGAGTCTGAGCTGGGTGAGACCCTGTACCAAATACATAAATTAAAAAAAAAATAGAAACTAAAAACAATTTCACCAACTCCTTAGATATCAAGTTAATATCTAAAGTGCATTAAAATATATATAAACAGAGTAGACCACCCAAAATAAAAGGCTCGATCAACAAATCCACAATTAAAATGGGCAGACACTTCTCATTAGAAAAAAAAATAGCTAAAACATACATCAAAATACGATCAGTATCTTTGATCATTAGAAAAATGCAAGTCAATAAAGCACTGAGATCTGCGCTATCCCAGAAAAAATGGCCATTGTCAAGGATCCAAAAATAAAAATGCTGGGAAACATATGGGGAAAAATTCTACAATGTCACAAGAATGTAAACTAGTATAGCCACCATGGAAATCTGTGTAATGATTCCTCACAAACTAAAACCAGAAATACTGTTGGACCCAAATGTACCTATTGGTGTATCTTGTTGATTCAGTGAAGTCATCGTAAGAAAATATTATTATCTATATTGACAGCACCACAACTCACAGTGGCAGCCTATGTGTCATCACCAGATGATGACATAAAATAGTGCAGTGAATAGACTCATAACGTACTACTCAGCCATGGAGAATGAATCTGAGGCAAGTGCAAGGAAAAGTCTGATATTGAAAAGATAACTCTTAATAAAGTAATTCTCAAATGGATAAATATCCTTTGGTTTCTCTAATGGTAATGTTTCCAAAATTTGTTTTTGAGATAGGGTTTTATTGTGCTTTTTTAGGCTGGCCTTGAACTTGTTTAGGCAGTGTAGGCTGCTCTTACACTCACAGCAATCCTCCTGGCTCAGCTTCCCTAGTTCTGATATAACAGGTTTGCACCACCACTTCTGGCTTCCCAAGTATTAATAATTAATAAATGGTGCTGGGAAAATAGGATATCCACAGAAAAAGAAAAGAAAATTGAATCCAGTCCCATGTACATCACCATGTACTAATCTAATGTCAAAATGGATCAAAGACCTAAACATTAAAGGAGAAACTCTTAATTTGTTGGAAGATAAAATCTATAAACTTTTGTACACATAAAAAGAGTTAAATACTTTCTGAACAGAACCTCTACATTCTAGTAAAGGTCTGACTGGAAAAAGATTTAATACAGAATGCACAATTTATATTATATTCACCCAAAGAACAAATGAAGAAGAGTGCAGGAGAACTGTGCACATACTTCAGACCCAAAGAATCCATCTGAGGGCTTGGAACCCATGCCACTGTTGTGAATGAGGGCAGCTATAGGCCTAGAGCCTATGACAATGTGCTCCATGAGTCTGGCTTGAGGCCTAGAACCCATGACAATCTTTCCTACAAGTCTGTATCAAGGATCTGCACTGGGAAGACCTAAAGATCGGTGGTAGAAGATAAAAAGTCAGTGCCAGTGGGATGAAGGATCTATGCAAGCAGGCTGAGGCATCTGCACTAGAGCCAGGGATTGATGCTCAAAGTAAGGACCAGAGCTCTGCCAAAACATACTACAGCCATCCTCAGCAATACTGAGGTTCTGAGCTCCTGTGAGGATGAGAAGAGCTGGGTTTGCATCAGGAAAACAGTCATGACACCTACTCCAGGAAAATCAACAGCATAACATGTTTCCCTCTAGTTCTAGATGGGCAGTCCACACCCAGAACTACTCTGACTCAGTTAATCTGGGTGTTACAAGCTAGAGAGTAGTTGATCCACGACAGCCTGTTACATAAAGAACATCAAGACTTAACAAATATAGTTATATGGATTTAAACAGCTTCTGCATAGCAAAGACAACAGCTAACAGAGTGAAAAGAGAATCTATGGAATGGGAAAAAATATTACAATGTGTTCCGGGACAGAGAGCTAGAATCTAGAATATATAAGGAGCTCAAAAAATTTTAGGCATCCCAAAATAAAAGGTCCAAAGGCTGGCCAAATAGCTAAGTGGACTAAAACACTTGCCTAGGCAGAGCGCAGCAGCCTGGGGTTCCATCCCCGGTGTGTCTTGCCAACCCCGCCCCTGGGGCACACTGAGACTGAGATTGAGTCTGGGTGTGGTGGCACCCACCTGTAATCCCAGCTCTTGGGAGGCTGAATGGCAGCGGATCACTATGAATCCGATCTATGTAGTGAAACCCTGTAGACCCTGTAGACCCCCGTACTAAATTGCAAATAAATAGTCCAATTTAAACATGGACATCTGAAATGAATGCTTCTTTAAGAAAAAAAAAAGCATGAAATTGCCAGTAAATACATGAAAAATGTTCAACCTATTTGGGCACTGGGGACATACATATTAAAAACAACATTGAGATTTTTATCTTACTCCAGGATGAATGGCTACATCAAGAAGTCAAAAACTTAGAACCCCAAATGTTAGGTAGAGATATAGATAGAAGGTAGCTAGATACCTCAGTTAGAAGCATATTTTCATTAATAGGATAGATGAAGAGATATATTAGTAAGATAAATCAGTAGCATTAGAACATACACAAGAAAGGCCCAGTATGTAAAAAAAAATTACAAAATAATTCCAGTCAAGATAAAATTGAATAGGCCTGGGAGTGGCTCAGTAGAATAAGTGCTTCCCTGGCAAGTGCAAGGGCCTGAGTTCAATCCTCGTTTCAGAAAGAAAAAAAAAAAAAAAAAAAAAAAAAAGATAACATTGAAACACTACAATATTAACAAATCCACTGAGACAGTAATAAAATGCAAGTACACATACGTGCATTCATATATACATGCAATGGATCTATGTGCACAGACCTATAATCCCAACAGGAGGATTACCATGAGTTCAAGGCCAGGCTGAGCTACACGTGAATGAAGGCCATTCTGAACTCCATATTGAGAAACTGTTGCTCCACAAATAACAACAATGAACGAAAACATTTTAGTAAAGTTTGATGGAACTGTAACTTGCATACTGTAATCATTCCTACCAAAAATTTTGGAAGTGGAAGTTTAGAAAACCACATAGCATTTTAGTATCGAACATCATAGAAAAAATGCAAGAGAATGCTGTAACAGTGAGATAGCTCAGTAGACTGAGCGCCTGCTTAGGCAGGAGCAGAGACAGGAGTTCAATGCTCGAGACCACAGTTTGCCCTGGCCACACCCCTGGGTGCTCTGAGCCAGCCACCAAGTCTGGGTATGGTGGTGCATGCCTGTAATCCCAGCACTGAGAAGCCTGAGACAGGAGGATCACTGAGTCCAGACTACATAATAAAACTCTATGTCAGATACATTAAAAACAAACAAAAAGATATAACATGCACAGAAAACAAATGCCCTATGATGAGTGAGGTCATTAGATGTTTCTTGTGTGTGTGTGTGTGTGCGTGTGTGTGTGTGTGTGTGTGTGTGTACGCATGATGCCAGGGATTGAACTTGGACTTTGTGTAATTTAAAGTTATATTGTAAAACATAGTATGTCATCCAAACTTTGTAACCAGGTATTTCCCTTGCTGTGAACAAATTGTAGCTATACCTAGTCTATGGAACATTAACTGATCTTGTGACCAGCTTTAAAATTATCTTTCAGAAACATAATGAATTTGAAAACTACCTATGAGCACAGTATAGCAACAAAAAATATTACAGATATGCATACATATTTATATACAGCAATAAACACCATTAATATAAATTTTTAAGATTATTTCAGAATATAGTACATTTAATGCAAATTGTGAACTTCTTTATTTTTTAATTTTTTATTAATTTTATTGAGAAATAGCAATGAGACAGTTTTAAAACCAATTAGTACAAAAGTTTCAATACTTAATACATTCATAGTACAAGATGCAGACATGATATCCTGCCCAAACACTATTAGGAAAAATCTTTCTTCTCATTGAATTAAGAGAAAATAGTTATATATCTACCCTATTTTGCATATACAGATACAAAACGGTCCTTAATTTATTATGTATTTTAATAATTTTATTGAGAAACAAATAGCAATGAGAGAGTTTCAAAACAGGTTAGTAGTACAGGTACAATAATTAACACATTGCATATTGTTGTCTTTGTAGTAGTTATTCATTGTACAAGAGGCAGACATATTATCTTGTCTAAAAACTATTAGTTCAAAACTTTCTTCTCATTGAACTAATTAAAGTAAATGTATATTCATGCTATTTTTATATATTGATATATACTTTTTCCACAACAAAATGGTCCATTTATATCTCCTTTTTTGTTTACTTTTGTCTGAGATGTATATTCCATTGCCATTCATATATTGTAGGTGTATGAATTTAGCAGAGCAATCCAATATAGTCCAGTAGTCTATAATAGTAGTGGGTTATCCGCAAGACTGGCAGTGTCAGAAGTTGTTGACTTGAGCCTTTTACAGCTCAGCATATTAATATGGCTTTACTTTATATACCTCAATTTTGTACTTTTCTGCTGGATGGTTAAGACCATGATAAACCAAGACCTATATAATAAGAAATATAACTTTTTTATCTGATAAAATCAATCAAATACCCTCAGGATTTACCCTGAAGCCCTGTACCGCAGTTTGTAGATCTTTTGTCTGTGTCATCCATGTGGATGAATCACGGCTCTTCCTTGAGCAATTTGCTCTTTGTGAAAGCCAAGACTGAGAGAGTGTTTTCTCCCCATATGACTCTCTTTAGGCACACTCTACATCATCAATCACTTTCCTCTGTGACCGCATAATCTCCTTGATCAGAAAATTTGGGACACAACTGAGTTACATGATGTTACAGTACAGGTTCTCTTATGTGCTGAGTCTTCACTGACCTTGAAAGACTATGGCCAAAATGTTAGCTGTCCTTGCAGCCCTTCTTTTTCTCAAATATTTGGTCTTCAAACTTAAGTTGTTAACTTTCCAGAAGAGAAGCTTAATGATATTATTACCCTGTTACACAGGCAGTTGAGCTTAATGTATCTGTATGAATAGGAAACTTCTTAGACATAACATGGAGCAGCTACTTTCCATCAAGTATTGATATGTTAAACTTTAAATCTCTACAGAATGTGAAAAAAATAGAAAAATATTCAAATATAGGAATAAACAATTACATATTTTTACACAGAAATTTACAAATCTAACCATATACAGCATTGTAGCATGACAGTCCTGTGAGATTTATTTTTTTGGTCACTTGTTTTTGTTTATGACCTTTTTTACTTTTAAACAAACATCTACTTGATGGAGAGTATGGCAGTAATTGGTATGACATGACAAGCAGTACATATTTAGAAGACCAGAATGACAGGCATTCCAAGCATGACCCTACCATTACACATTACTATCTTCTGTGCAGTTGCTTAGTTCACAGGTATCAGCATATATAGTTAGTCAGGGTGAGAATCCTACCAATTAACTGCTAGCTTCAAGAACTTGCTGAAGATTCTCAGGATCATTGCCTTAACCACCTTGTGCATATAATGTATGACTTTGCCCATATCATGTTTCCTAGCTTTTCTTCTTGCCCTCTCTTCATGTCTAATCCTTAATTTCTCACTTTCCCTTTAATTGTGTTATACTTTCTATTTTTATTTCTTCTTTTGAGTTCTTACACTAGGGATACTATATGATATTTAAACATGTCGGTCTGGTTTATTTCACTTATGAGCTTATCTTTAAGTGTCATCCACTTAAATATAAAGGCTTCGAGTTTATCATTATTTATAGCTGAGTAATACTTGATTGCATAAAAATAGCACATGTTTTCATCCATTCCTCAGATGAAGGGCATCTTAGTTGTTTCCAAGACTTGGCTTTCACAAATTGTGCCGCTATAAACATAGGTGCACATATAACACTATGATATGACATTTTCATTTCCTCTGGAAAAATTCCCAGTAGGGGATAGCTGGTTTGAATGGGATTTTCAGTCCTATTTTTTTTTAAGAAGTCTCCACTGATCTTTTAGAAGATTGATAAGATAATATATTTTGTGACTACTAATGCATAAAACATGAATTCACATTAAAGGTATCTATGAGAGGAGCTGAAGAGATAGCTCAGTGGTCTATGTTCCTTCCTAGCAAGCTCAAGGACCCAGGTTCAATCTGCTGCACCAGCCTTGCAACCCTGGGTGCATCATGCCAGCCACAGAAACCAAGAGTGGTGGTGCAAGCCTGGAATCCCAGTGTTGGGAGGCTGAGACAGGAGGATCACTGCAAGGCTAAGCTATGTAGCCACACCTTGCACCAAATAAATAAATAAATAAATAAATAAATAAATAAATAAATATCTATAGAATGTATATACTTCAATTTCATATCTGGTCGCCTCTTTAGAGTAGAAGAGTAGAAGTGGTAGGTGGCAGGATTTTAGTAGTGTTTGTTTTATATTGTTTCACATTTTAAATATACTGACCAATTAAATTATTTCTAAATAATTCACATTGCTATATTTATTTGTATCATTCACATTTTGTATTTTCATTATTTCAAACACTTCATAATGAAGAGGAAATAAATCCTTTCTTAAGTGTTTTTGGCAACTACTAACATCTTCAATTTGTTTTTGGTTTTGTTTATTTGTAAAAATACATTGAAATATTGATACATGTGTTAAAATAATAGAATTTTCACTAAGATTTTATCCTTTTGTTCTTACCATTATAAAGTTATTTTTTATTTAGCTATTTTTATTATAGTAATATACTTAAGGTGTATTAATCCATATGCCCTAAAGTGATAACAATAAAAATATATTATTTTATAATTCTAGTACCTGAAATAAAGAGAACTAGAAAATTATGTTAAAACAGTAAAAAGTTGCAAATTCATTAAATGAATTTACATCTATATTCTAATGCAAATTTATCAATATGAATCTTACAGATTAGTTTCTTAAAATATGAAAATAATATAAATATTGTTAAATGCCCACAATGTAATCAAATGAAAACTTATTTATTAGTGCTCCTAGCTCAGGAATTTACTTTAGGATGGCCACAGGCTCTTGCAGCTCCTCTGGTCCCTGTGCACCACTCTTGCTCACTTGGGAGTGATAACTGGGTGATGTTTTCAAAAGTTAAATCTTATTCCTGTAGCTAAAAATAATTCATAATGAGCTGGGAGTAGAGCTCAGCTGGATAGTGCCTGCCTGCAAAGACAGGGTCCTGAGTTCCAGTTCAAAAGCAAATAAACAAATATAAATTCACATATCTCAATATTGGAGTAAGAACAAATAATTATGTATAGAGGATTAATATATTATGTATATTGTGTACATATTAAACCTCTATACATAAGTACTTGTTTATTATATATATTATATATATGTATATATATATATATATTCCATGTTTATGGACAATAGAACCAAAGATAAAGAATCTTTCATTGCTTGCTCTGATTTTGTGATAGAACATTGTGCTAAATGAGTAAGTAAAATCAAATATTTTACTACCTTATTAATATTTTCTCAGAATATGATTATATTTTCTTTTTTAAAGTGCCTATTAAAGCGGCTGGGGAGAATAAGTACTTGCCTGGCAAGCGCAAGGGTCTAAAGTCAATCCCTGGTTCAAAAAAAAAAAAAAAGTGCCTGTTATTGCATCATATAGAAAGGCTGGAATGAATTTTTTTTTAAGTTAAAAATTCCCAGACTCTTACATTTGGCTACCCTTTATATTTCTGATAAAATATAAAATTTTTAATGTACTAAGTAGGCATTACTTTTTTGAGAAAAAAATGCAGATAAATGACCTTATGACAATCATGTCTATAATCTTTGTCTTTCTGTCCCTCAGACTTCTTCCAGCTCTCCCAATTCCCACCCTTCATGGGACACCTTCTTGTCCTCTATCCTTCGATGTCCACACTGCCTCAGCACTGCTTCTCTTTGCTCTTCATGCAGTTAGGGTTTCTCTTTCCTTCTTGAAAGCAGGGTCTGCACTTACTTAACCTAAGGTTTCTATTTACTAATAAATATTCTGTGATTGCTATGATAACTTGGGGCCCCTGAAATATTAGTTGCTCCCTAAAATCATTTGTTTAATGTAACAGTCGAACATACTTGGTTAAAATATTATCATCACAATGGAGGCATTAAAAAGTAGAGAGTATAATTGTAAATAATGAATATTAATGTTACTACTAAGTACAATACATTGTTCAAATAAGCAGACACAATAAACATATTTATAGAAAATGAATGCAAGGAGTAGGGACTGGAATGATGACCTCAAGTAATGCTGAAAATCTACAGTATCGGAACAAAACTTAAATTACTTCAAAATACAAAGTTCTAAGCAAAGGCCTTGTTGGCCTTGACAAGATAACACTCCTCTATTTGTAGGTGAGAGTTAAGGGCCAAACTTAGAAACTGTATTCACATGATGCTGAGTCATAATGCAGGTGAAGATAGTGACTTTGATGTCTTTATTATATGACAACAAACTTATAGCTAAGACACAATTGAAATAGATTTTCAAAAATTATGATAAAAACATCTAGAAAAAGTAAACAACACATATGACTAAGCTTCTAGTATTTTTGAATCCATGTGCTATGTCTCAGTTACCTAAGAAAAATGCTCCTTTATACATGATAAACTTAAAATGTGCTTTGTTCTTTTCTTTCCTCTTTCAGATCATTGACCGAAGGCGAGCATGACTTACCCGGGTGATAGAATATGAGATGATCAGAAGGTAGACAAGCATTATGCTCAAGCCAGATTGCAAAAGCACACTACTTTTATCAATGGGAATTTAGTAAATGCCTGCAGAGTAGAATTTTCTAGTGCTTGAGAAATCGAATGGAACAAAATTTTGAGTGATCTTTGTGTGTGTGCACGTGTGCATGTGTGAGTATTGGAATTTACATGAAATTCTGCTTCTGTAAAAATGAGAATGAAAGGCAAGAGTGTCCACTTTATAGTTAAGAGGAGCCAAAATGACCTTTTGGATTAATAATGTCTTCCCTTCACTTACAACTTCACAGGCCCTAAAGGCTTTTTTCACTTATGCCTGCACAGAGTCCTAAAACTTATTTCATTCCCTGCCATGAACCAATAGTGTCTCAAACAACAGCCAACTCTATGTGCTTTCTCTGTACTCAGAATGAACCTGAAATGTCATTCCTGCTATCTTCAAGAATAAGCGGCAGTGTCCCTTGAGACATATCACAAACCCAAATATGTAGTGCAACTTATGGAAATATGTCAAAATAATCACCATATGTATAAAAATAAACTATAGTGTTATGGTGCTTCTTATTGGCTTAATAGGAACATGAATCATCTCTTTTCTGTTAAAATGCAGATTCAAATTTAGTATGTCCAGAATGTGATCTGATATTGAATTTCTAGTAGCTCCAAAGTAACTCCTATCTCCTTGGCCATGGGGACTAAATTTTAGTATCAAGCTTGCCCTCCAATATATCTCTCCATAAAGATAATGTGTCATAAGTTTCTAAAGAATAATAAACTAAAGTCATACTTGATTTGCATGAACAAAAATTATAACTACCCTTCAATCCACTGAATAAATGCAGTCTGTCATCATTTTTGAACAAAAATGTCATAGTTTTTGTTGTTGCTAACAAGTCCAGTTTCTTATGTAGTTGCCCTGACTTCATCAAATTTCTGGAATAAATCTATTTTTAAGGAGCAGACATTTTGCATAGAAACAAACGAGATATTTTGCTATAATCCTTCCAATTCATGGTATGAATTTTGCTAGGTTCCCATAGTGATATTTGTGCTCATTTACTGTGGAAAGGAAATTTCTAACTTTCTAAAGACTCCTAGATCTCTATTTATATGACATTTAATCCCTAAGGACCCTAAGCATCACAGTACAGGATTCAGAATGACAGCCGGGAATGTAAGTGATAAATGTATTTTTATTTGAATTGACTTCACAGTAAGTCCATCCGGTCCCAGAACTCATCATGCTGTTATTTCCCTAGATCCTGGGCCGAAGATTAGAATTGCTATCCTCAGCATCTGGAACAATTCCCACAATGCCTTTCAAACCCATGAAGTAAGAGCTGTCATTGTAGAAAGACCCAACTGAAAGCCATTTCATCTCTCCCTTCTTTGCCAAATAGTGCATCAAGGGCAGGGATGAATCTCCCGGGAAACAGCAGAGAATAGAACCCCCATCACGGAATTAAACAAAAGTTTTCAGTTGATACTGTACAAAAGCTACACTGGCCTTAAAGGATGACATCATATTATTATAAAACTACTTAGATGTGAATTTAATTTTATTTCCTCTTTTATAGGTGGTAGGCTTACTACAATAAATTAATAAAAGCATCAAACATATTCTTCCATTGATAAGATAAAGACATGTTTTATCCTCTGATTAGAAAATATAGTAAAATAATTTACTAGGAAATGTAGTGTGTGTAATTTTACTATTCCTTTGGATTCAGAGTCTTCTTTTTCTTCTTCACAAAGACAAAGTTTAGTGTTTTGCTGGAAAGTAAAATAAGAAATTTTGTTATGATGCTAGAAAAAATACTGGATGGCATAAGATTGCAAGTGCTTAAATGCCTTTTTAAAATTCATATGTAACTGATGTGTTAAGTAAGAGATGCACTCTACCAAAATACAAAAATTTTTCACATTAATGAGCAACCTAGGAATCTCAATATCAAGGGAAAAATCATGGCTGATAAAGTAAAATATAAGTTACCATACTTCCCAAACACTAAAACTGGAAATAAGAAACAGGTCTTGGGGCTTTATACCTAGTCTTCTTTCCACCAGTACCTATTATCTCAAGGATATTCTGTGTAAATAGTTTATACTCACAGCTCCCATCCCCTTCTACACACACACACACACACACACACACACACACACACACACAATTAAAAAACTTCTAAATTCTGATATACAAGACACTGTAATAAGTACATACCAGAGAGAAATGAATTATGAGACTATTAATACTTAGTCAGCATTTGTGCTGACAGACAGTCGAGGGAAAAAAAAAATCCCTTTGGAAATCAATGTGTTAGGCAACGAATTTAATCATGCACCTTCAAAGAGAGTCAGATTTAGGTCAGCACCTCCACTGATTCTTGGTTAGTTGTCACATTACTGGCACAAGGCTAGAGATTGTTAAGAAGCAAACTTGGAAATTCTGAAGGGGAGCAGGTTTTTTTTGTTTTGTTTTGTTTTGTTTTTTGATGAAACCAGGGATTGAACTCAGACCCTTGTGCTTGCAGAGGAATCACTTATTCCACTGAGCCATCTCCCCTGCCCTGAGGAGCAGCTTTTGAGTACTAATAATTGCTCTAACAAAATCTATTTCTTTGTGAGCTCACGTGTGTGTGTATTTGAGTGTGTGTGTCTGTGTGTGTAGCTTATAAATCCTGTCTTGTCAGAGTTCATAAATAATCCAATGCTACTATGTCAAATTTTCTTGATATCAAGGATGTATTTCCTGAGAAGTCACAATGATTATTTTAGAGCGTCAAATTTGTGGAGCTATCAAGGATGGAAACTATGTATGAGCTTATCAATTTGATGCTCCCCTTATGCATCTGAACTGCAGCCTCTGTGGGCAAGTGTTCAATTTGTTTCTGAAGCATCTTTCTCTAAACATCTAAAAGGATACCTCATGAGGAAGAGACTAGCCAGTTATTTGTTGGTATGTTATGTATAATGGACTCTATTTCAGGAAGAAGTTTTTTAGTTGTCATTCATAACTATATAAGCATAAGACAGAATTTGTAGGCTCATAAAATCTGCGATTCTATGGTTATACCTACTTACCTCTGACTCCTACCATTTGTGCAATGTTATCAGAGGCTTTCCTATTATCATTTCATGGTTCTTTGCTGATTTTATTCTCAGCTATCTTCTCCTCAAACAGAGCAAAAGTAATCACTGGCAGGTTAGTGATTGCACCTAAAGTGCAAATCACTGAAATATAAGATTCTTCTGAATGTGGTATTTGTTTATATGACATTTCTCCACTTTTTAAAAATGTCTGTCTCCTAAGTAAAATTTATTCTAGGAAAATATGAAGCTTGACCAGGCAAGCCTGAGAACATCCATCATTTGGCACTGAATGTTAGTTCACTCACTGTTAAGCCAACAAACTACTGCAGTTGGGAAGGGGTTGTTCTAAAATGAAAATATTATGAACCAAAATAAGAAGGCAACATTAGTTATGGAGGTATAAATGTTTTATCCATATTAGATTAGACGGAAATTGATTTGGACTTTTATTCTCAAGCTAACCCTTCTGAAATTATACTTCTCACTTGAGGTATGCATTAGGCAATGATCTCTCTACTTATATAGCTTTGCTTTTGAGGATAATTTCAGTTGAATGAAAATAATTAACAAAGAGACAGATGAGGAACACAAGGATGTTATTGGTGACCCAGTCATTCACAGGGATTACCTGTTTGAATATAACCCTTTGCACTTGAAGCAAGATGCAATGAATACCTGAACAAATGATCAATGCCTCCTGGCAATTTTGCAGCTAGCTCAAATGTCAGAACCCAAATGCTGTGGCTATACTTTATGCTTGCTGCTAACAACAACTATACCTCATCAGTGTTAAGTACTATTTTTCATTTCTGTTTAATTCGTCTCTGGTGATTTAAATGACAGGTCAGCCAGAAACAAACTCCACTGCCAAATATAACTGCCTATTTTAAAAATAAAATTTGGGGGAAATATATCCACACCCATTAATTACACACTGGGTGCTTTTGTACAACTATACATATTTTAAATGGTTACCACTTGGCACCCAAATGTAGGTTAAAAAAAATTGTCAACCTCTGACTTAAGTATTCACTATTTTATTTTATTATACTTTCTTTGCTTTTTCTTTTTTTTTGAGACAAGTTCATTTTATATTAAGATCACTTAAAATTTGTGATCTTCCTGGCTTTGCATCCACAGTAGTGAGAATTATAGATATATACCACTATGCCCAGCTCGGTTTTAATATTTAAATAGTCTAGGAATATTTGTACCCTAAGTCTTTATTTATTTTATTAAGGTGGAATCTGAGACTGACACGTGGGCATTCTGGACAATGCCCTAAAATATTGAGCATAAAGTTGTATGATTTTTTTGTGGAAATAAAGTAAATATTTAGGGTAATGCACGTACAATTTAACTAAATGGAAAAATAGCAAGCATAAGTCCAAAAGCACTAATTTTATTCTGAAAGAATTGATAAAACCAAACAATGAAATGCAGGCTAGAATGAACTGAGCCTACTCTTACAGCTTCTTTACACACATTCATATTTTAAGGTCTTTCAGTAGTGTTAGCAAAAGATTTATTTACTCAACGCTGTATCATAAATTTTGAATTTATTTTTCTTTTTTAGTATAAGTTTCTCTGTAATATATTTGCTGTATTTGAATTTAGGAGTGTTACTAAATAAAAATAAATATACCTTTATGCATATATAAGATAAACATGACATAATTATCAGTTATATCAACTATGTCAATCATGTAGCTTAATTGAAATCATATATTATTTATTCTGTAATCAAATGTTTCTTCCAGGTTTTAGATGGGGATGTTTTTTGGTTTCACTTTATTTATATATCTTTGAGCACTTTTGTTGAAGATTATGTGCCACATTTTATTTCTGACCTAGTAAAGCTGATAGGATTATGGGATAGAATTTTATATTTTTAAACAGTTATTCATTTGATAATATATGAATTCTATTTTTTATACACTGATGCAGTGAAGACTTTACCTTATAAAGCTATTTCTAAAAAGTGTTATTAAATGCCGTGTTTTCTAGTTCCTTCAATTATAAATGTGTGATATTTTTGTATTTCAAAGAGGTGGCTCTTTATGCTTCTGGCATAAGTAGCAATTTAAATGTTCCATATTAACATGAGAACCTATTGTAATCTGTTTCAAAATCTAATGAAACATGTCCTTTTTCAGAGATTTAAAATGTCTTGAAGTTGAAAACCTATGAAATTTATTTTTATTTTACACTAAAAATAGAACTAACAAGAAAACACTATAAATATCACATTTATGTCCTTACTTCAAGAATATTTTCTCTGTGTTTAGTATAATTTAAAAATCTAATACTAACAGTAATAAACTCAATTACATCAACAGAACTGGAAAAAATGAGGATCTATTTAATGTTTCTATATCGTTCCTTACCCGGATTCCGAAATCTGCATAGGCAGTTGGTGAACAAGAGACAAGGAATCAATTAAATAGTAATTATGATTTTTTCTTCATGAGTATTATGAAATCATCAAAGGAGCTCACCTGTTTGAGTCAATCTTAGCAGACTTTAACTCCCAGAAATGACTGACTACAAGAATTATGTGACAAGATCTGTTGAGTCAAGTAATATAGAAAGGGAAAATAAAAATTGCCTCTTACTGACAACATCTTCTCAGATGAAGGATGCTTATTTGTCCCTTATGTTGTCACCTATTTGTTAATGTATTCTATCATTTATTTAATTGGCTTCCTCTTTGAAAGCAATGGCCTCCTACCCTAGCTTCTGTATACATTCGGCTTTGGCTAGAAGAGAATTTCCATGCTGTAAAATTAAAAACTAAAAGAAACTAATAGAGGAGACTATTTACTAAATGTACTTCTGTATTCAATTTGAAGATCAGAGCTAAGTATCTCTTCTCTGGAGACTTGGATCATTACATTGTGGATCAAACTGTATAAAAAGAAAATAACTTTCTGGTAATACCATCAGCCTTGAAGAACAAGCACCTTAAGGAGAAAATGAAAATGTAAGTGCAGTATATTTTATTGAACTTGTTTTATGGGGAAGAAATTCTCAAAATATGATTTGGAGACTCTAGAGAATCCCTGAGAGTTTGCCACACATCTGCAAGGTCAAAATCCTTTTCATAATAACACTAAAATGTCATGCAGATTTTTGCTTTCATTTTCTCTAGAGCATATAATTCATTTTTCCAGAGGCTACATGATGTATAAAATCACAACAGATTGTCGAGACAAATAGGAAATGGCAGAAGTTCATGTCAAGCCAAACATTGAAGAAACTTATAAAAGAAGTGAAAAAGGGCAAATTTCTTAATTTTCTTTGAAAAATATTGCCACTATTTATAAAATATTTGTTTCAAATAATATTACCCCTAATAGAAAAATCCTACTTGTGTACCTTAGAAGTATATAATATAATGTTTTGAAATAATGTTGAGCAATATAGATGATTAAAATCAGTGAATAAATATATTTACTTATCATTTTTGTGCTGAGAGATACAAAATTTACTCTAGTACTTTTGCTGAAGTATACATTATTAAATACAGTCACCATGCTGTGCACAAACTTTAGGCCTCCTATCGCTCTGAAACTTTATACGCTTTGATCAGTAGCTCTTGATTTCCTCCCTACCGCCTTTATAACCACTATTCTACTTCATATTTCTATAAGTTCAACTTTACACATATAAGTGATATCATATGTTATTTGTCCTCCTATAATTGTTCTATTTTCCTTAAAATGATAAACAAAATATCTTCCATACTGTGATGTGAAGTAAATTTTCTTTTAGGTTGATTTTATATCTTGGTTATGATGAAAAATGCTGCAATGAACATGAATTTCATCTATATCTATATCTATATCTATATCTATATCTATATCTATATCTATATCTATATATCTATCTATATATAATTTATATGGATGTACTTTCAGAAGTGCACATCCATGGATTACTTTTTGTTAACATACTTTGTTTATTATTTTAGATAAATTGACAGGCATACATTTTAAAAACTTTTAGTTCTAATTTCTAATTTGGTAATTATAGATAGATATAAAGCATATAAGAACAGACCCTTATACATGAAAACCAAAAGGGAAGAAGAAGCATTGCTAGCAGGGATAGAAAGTGTGTTGAGTGAGAGGGAAATGTGAGGAAATAGAGAAAAGTTAGCACATAGTGAAGTCCAAGTCTATCTAGAACCATTTTTTTTTTTCTGAGAGATATTCATGCAGTGGATTATGTTCTCAGAGTTTCTTCCTCATCAGATTTCACAGCACTCTTTTCATTTAATGCTTCTTGTCGCTGACCATTATTCTCTTATCTTTTTCAAGTTTTCTCCTGTACATTCCACAAATAAAATCATTTATGAAGGAGTGAACTTCATGTGAAGTTAGATTAGTACACATTGACACAAAAACTTGCATAATTTTCATGTTGCATTTAGAGACCATTAAAAATTCAGCTACTAACAACTTCAAATATTTTAATTTGTGTTGCTCAGCATTATATATTATTTAGCTTACCTAAAGATATATACTATAGAAAAGGACATAGACATCTTAAATGTGTACTCTTTCTCTTGATGGTGTTAAAGGATGGCATGATCATATTAATGAACTGAATACATTTTATGCATTCTTCGAGAATAATTTCATGTTATTTAAAAATACATGTTTAATCCTGCTTATGTAGTAACTACAGTTTGTTAGTGAGATAATAATGACATCTACATGTTTTTTTTTGACGATAACATAAAGACTCTTTAAAGAATATCCATAAGCCTCTTCAGATATTTTTAATGAAAGCTGTAGTCTAGCATAATTATATTAACACCTTCTGATTTTATGTTAATTTCCCTTGGGAATATGGGGTGCCATGTTGCAAGTACTGCTGTATGCAATATGTAATGTATAGTCCCATGGACTTTGACATAGAAAAACACTGTCACCATGTGCTGCAACCCACACTACCAAATGTCATGGCCCTGGCTTCCTTAGTGTGTTATCATGTCATATCACAACAGCCAGTCACTCACCATATATGCATATTTTGTTGCATGAAAATATAAGTATTTGTATACATTATTTAAAATGCATAGGAAAGGCCAAAGAGCTCAGTGGATTAAAGTACCTGCAAGCAGGCGCAGGGGCCAGGGGTTCAATCCTTGGGCCTGCCATGCGGGCCTCACCCTAGGATGCCTTGAGACTGGACGTGGTGACATGAGCCTGTAATCTCAGTTCTTGGGAGGCTGTAAGCAGGTGGATCATATGAGTCTGATCTACCACTGAACACCTTCTAGACCCTTCCCTAAAATACAAAAAATAAAAAATGAAATGTATAAATATTATTTTTCATTAGCATTGGAAGAGAGTCTAATGTTTTACCCTCTTCAGCCTTCCAAGACTGAAAATTTGTCTACTACTATTTGCTCCATATTTCAATTGGTGTTTCTTCCAAGAGAGGAAATAATCCTGCTATTATTTGGAAATGTACCATTATTTTTCACAATGGAAACTCATGTGTCACAACCATCTGAAAGAATTCATTCAAGGTCTCTCACAGAGCCATGCACACAACATTAATTTATCTACCTTGAAGCTTGAAGCATGTATTTGACCTCCACTAGGTTTAGGTCTATGATTGCATTCTGCTACAATTGTTATGTGGAGAGTAGTATCCCCAAAATAATCTCTTCAAGCCTGAAATTTTTCCATCAGTCAAAACTATACCCAGGAAAGTAAAACAAAACAAAAATCTCAAAATGCCCTATCATACACTGTTATAAAATGTTATATTCTTGATGAATTTACATCATGCAACCTTTTGCTAAATGCAAACACATATTTTCTTTACTATTAAAATGCATCAGTACATTTAGTAAGCTGGTTTTATAAACAAAATACATAGTAAGAACCCTGTATTAAAGAGAAATTTATTTCTGCTCTTGCAGTTCTCACAAAGAATTTTGTTTGCTCCAGTTCAACAAGTATTTTATATCCTGATTTGAAAAAAGAACTCTAGAAGCTCAAGAGAAAAAATAATTAAAATGTGAATGATAGGTCTAGATGGATATTCCTCAAAAGAAGACATAGAAGTGACAATGAGGTATATAATAAAACTGTTTGACTAATCAACAGGGAAATGTAAGTCAAAACTAAAATCACCAAATACCTCATTGTAATAAGAACTGATAATATTGGACAGACTAGAAACAAATACTGGCAAGGATATGCACAGAAGGGAAAACTTGAACACTGTTAGTGGGAATTAAAACTAGTTATTGTAGAAAACTGTATAGAAGTTAATCACGCAATTAAAAGTAGACCTATTGTATGATCAAGCAATACCACTACTTGACGTATTTATAAAGCAAATGAAAATACTAGGTCTAAAAGACATATGCACACCTGCATGAATTACAGCATGATTTACAATATCCACGAAATAGGATTAACCTAATTATCTTCGAACTAGTAAATGGCTAAGGAAAATTAAGCATCTATACATGATGAAGTAATCATTGGCCATAAAAAAATTTAAAAAATCAACATTTGTAAAAAAATATGGGTGAAACTAGAGATCATTACACTAACAAAAATAGTAACCCAGTCATAGAAAGAAAAGTGTCACATGAGTTCATTCATGTGAGATCTAAAATAAGCAATTAACTTATGAAGCTGAGCAGAATAATACTTAGCATAGACAAAGGGATATGAAAAGAAAAGAAAACAGAGGTTGATTATTGGACATTGTCTTATACAATAAGGAAAATAATTTCTAATATGTTGTTGTATGGTAAGATGCATACAGGTAATGTTAGTGTATTTTTTAACAATAATGTATTATGTGCTTTTAAAAGTTAAAAGAAAGGATTTTGAAAATTTTTCGTTAAGTAATAGCAAATGTGAGAAAAGAAATATATGTTTAAGCTGAATTAAATTTTTTGTAATGTATACATGTATCAGTGCATGACTTTATCTGAATTTCATGCTTTTAGATATAAATCAAAATAAACTTTGAATATTGAACAAATTATATTCTATATAAAATATCATCACATCATGAGATAAATGATGGAATACTAAAGGCATGATTTCATGTTATTTAGTCTTAAAAATTTCTGGTGCTTACACAGTGGATTGAACCAATCCTTTGAATCAGTCAAAACCATGGTCTGTTTCTCAAATAAACAACTTTTTCTAAAGAAAATCATGCAGTTGTGAAGAAATTACTGAAAACCAGTTTTCTCAGCATATTGGGTGGGTTGAGCAACCAGTGGAGCCATAAGAAGGCCACACCAATGTGTAGAATAAGAGATTCGGGTATTCTTTGTTCATATGCTTCGAAGAAGCACAGCTGACAATCTAAAACTGTACTTCAAAAACTGAAAATATTTCACAGAACTATACATCAAAATGAATGTTAATCGTCTTTCAGAGTTTTGGGTACACTGTATGATCCTATGAAAAGGCTTATAAATGGACAAGAGAAATATATGAGCATAATATGTTTTATCATTTACAAATTATGTGATAAAACTCAAAGCCATTATCTTAAAGAAAACAAGGGAAATACCTATATTTTGAAGTTTCTAAGAGGGTTTTTTTTTTTTTGTATTTTAGGGAAGGGTCTACACAGTGTTCAGGGTCTCACTTCTAGCTTGGACTCCTAGTGATCCTCCTGTTTACAGCCTCCCAAGAGCTGGGATTACAAGCACACACTGACATGGCAGGCCTGGGGATAGAACCCTTGGCCTCTGAGCCTGCTTGTAGGTACTTTAATCTGCTAAGCTATTTGGCTGGCCCTTTTCTAAGATATTGTAAGTGCATACATACACTATATTTAATTTTGAGTAAGAAAACGAGAAAATATGTAATAAAATTAGTGGCAGTAGTGGTTAGTATTTGTTATTGTTATAATTGTGGAATTTGTTAAACGTTCCACTAATATTTGAGCTTAATTTTTATTATGAAAAGTTGATAAAAGTGAAATTAATTCTGAATATCATATTTTCATCTTCTGTGACCTGTGTGTCTTGTCTTTGCTTTTTTCAACAGTCATTGAGGTGTAGGACACTACCGTCTGAGGATGGAGTTTGTGCTGTGCTCTACCAGAAACATACCTGTTCTTTCATCATCATGGAAGAAATTTGTTTTGTAATCAAGTTATTCTCACAAAAATCCTGGTTATATTTTTCTATATGTTGTTCATAATCCATTGCAGGCCTATTTTTCACAAAGAAGAGGTAAAAGTTGAAGATTCTTAGTGATCTTTATCCCCCCCCCATTTGTGGAACGAAGAAAAGACAATGAAGATTGTCTTCTGATTAGTAATGACAGAAAGTGCGAGTGTACAGGATCAACACCCAGACACTCCTGTGCTTCCCCTCAGATTCCAACTTTATTTCCTTCCTAGTGATTTGTGAGTACCGTGCATTTCACTAGGGTGTGGACCTTTTTATGTGATTGGTACTGGTGATTGCTACTGGTGATTAGAAGTGGGAAAAGACAGTGTCTTTTTAGATGTGAAATTAATGTAAAATACTCTTTTTTATCCTTTTACTACCTTTCTAGTGTATATATGTTGATATATATATATAGATACAGATGCAGATATTGATGCATAAATTGCTCCAAGCCTTTGTAATTGTGTTCTCCTTATGACTGCTTGAATGAACTTTGTTCACCATGTGTTCATTAAGAACTAATGAAAACTTTGATTTAATAGCATATCATTACTATAAAATTGGAAGTGCAATATATTTGTACATTTACATATTTTATATGAATTTTTTTTCTTCTGTTTTGTCGTATATGTGTTTTTGTTGTTCTCATTTTCATTTTTACTTTTTAGGTTTGTTGTTATTGTTGTTGTTGTTGTTGTGCAGGGTCTCGCTATGCAGCTCCAACTCACAGTGATCCTCCTGTTTTCAGCCTCCTCAGTGCTGGGTTTACACAGCTGTGCCACCACGCCCAGATTCTGTCTCTGGCTCAACACGCCCATGGGGCTGGTATGGCATGAGGGTCCAGGGATCAAAATATGGTCCCTGAGCTTTCCACAGCAGGCACTCTCCAGTCCTTGTTCTTGCTTTAGAAAGGCTCTCACTATAGAGTAGAAGCTGGCCTTAAACCTACTGTGTAGCCCAGGTTGAACAGCAACTCCTGGTGATCCTGCTATCTCAGGCTCCTGAGTGCTGGCATTACACATGTGTGTCTCCATCCCAGATGAAAATTTTCTAAATATATTATAGCTGAAAGAATGCTGTAATGACTATATTGATATTCTTTACCCAGATTTTAACATCTATGGACACCGTTCTCTTTCTCTCACATTTTCATCTATTTAGATGTTATTTTATCTAGCTCCCCTCTTCTTGGATCGCTGATTTTTCCCTCTTCCATGAAGCTTTTACCTAATTCCTTCTAGGCTGTAAATGCAATTGGTAAATACACTTTTACATTTCTATAGGTATGTATAACAATGAATTTGATGAATTCTCTTTTTCTTGGCTACATTGTGGAGGGAAACTTTACATTTTTATTTTTACTAATTTCTTATTATCTTGTATAGGAGTTTGTTCTTTTTCATGTTTACTCTTTGTCATATAATTTATATTTATTGTAAAGAATTTTCAAGCAACAATAAAAAGATCTGCACCATCAGGGCTTTGTGCAAAATGGTCACTCTTTGGTTTCTCTCCTGTAGTGCATAACCACATTTCTCATGTTTTTCAGTTCTCATTTACTTCTCACTGTACCTCATCCTAGCTTCATCACAACTAATACACCACAGCAACAGCTCTGGCTTATTCTCCAGTGCTTTAAGGTGCTAAAACATTCAATAATGCTGATGACACTAGAACTGTAGATAAGTCTTTTGTTTTTTAATTTTTATCTTTGTTGAAATAACTTTTGAAATATATTGCCTGTCTCTCTACGTATGCTGGGTCTCTTCGGTGTGTTATCTCCTGTCCAACTTCTCAGCATTTTGCTAATTATAGGTTTATCTTAGATGCTCTCCTCTCATATTATGCATGCTTTAGGAAATGATAATTAGCTAAAATATTAATTAAATTTCTGAGATAATGTTCAGAATGACATTCATACCTTCCTGTCCCTTTTAATCATCTTGAAGACATTTATATTTTCCTTCCCTAATCCATCACTAAAGTAATATTTTCCAGGGGATCATCTGGCCTCAGGCCCCTGCCAGGTGTATGTCCCCATGCCCAGCTGAAAATTTTCTAAATACACCACAGTTGATATATTTTCAATATTATCTACTGAAAAAAAAAAACATCATTTCACTTACCAATTCAGAAATCTCAATGAAATCCATAATACTTTTCTTGTTTTTATAGCATTATGCAATACTTCATCAAATGCTATAATGATAGCCTAGGCATATCTCAAATTCATGTATATTCCCTTGTTTATAATCTATTGTTTTATTTCAAGTAATCAAAATCTATCCTCCATGGGCTGGGGAGATAGCTCAGTTGCATAAGCACATATCTGACTTTTTCAAGGTCCTGAGTTTGATCCCCAGAACCAAAAAAAAAAAAAAAAAAATCAAAATCTATCCTCTGTGTTCTTTCACTGTTGTCTCAACAGGTTTTCTCATGTGTTTTCTTTCCTTCTTCTAATTTATTTTTTGTTGCTGTTAGAATAATTATTATCATCTTTATTTGACTCTGACACCACCTCACAATAAGGCTATTAAAATGAAAAATTATTTTTTGATGACAGTGATAGTCTATTATGAGAAGCATAAATCTTATAATTCTAGATTATCACAGTAACACTGGGGGAAATTAAACAATACACAAGATACTTTATGAATTAAACAATGACTTTTTTATGTTCATTTTACATAAATTTTTCTACATGTTATATTTTTTGTCTAGTTATCCCCCAAAACCTCCTGCAGTCATGGGGCTGACTTCTAGAGTTTATGATTTTTAATTTTTTTTTTTTATTTTTTGGTGGTTTTTGGGATCAAACTCAGGACCTTGCGCTTGCCAGGCAAGCACTTATTCCACTGAGCTATCTCCCTGGCCCCTCCTAGAGTTTGTGATTAGCTCATGATCCACTGGGATTATGGGTGAGTGCTAGACCTGCTCTGGGGCAGGAATTTGCATTCCAATATAAGGAGGGAAGAGGAGCCAGCTGCTTGCGCTGCTACTCTTCCCTTCACTCTCTTGTTCTTTGCCGCTGCCATGAAAGGTTGCTCTCTGCTATGTGCCCCTCTGCCTTGGAGCCAGCTGAGTACAGCCTGAAACCTCCAGTAACTGTGAGCTAAATAAAACCTTTCCTTCATTTTGAGCTTTGAGTATTTGTCCCAGCAACGAGAGAAGAGTAACTGAGACACTACAGTAGTGAAGGTGAATCATTTTAAAGGTTATCAAACAAAGGAAAGCAAACCTGATTCCCATCATAAATACACATCTTACAGTATTTAGTTCACCAAGTAAGATGATATTAAGACACAGGAGGATCCACATCCACAATCTCATGTTCTGTAAGTTTGAGGACCCCAGGAAATGTAGGTAACTGATGTTTGCTTCCACATGAAGTATCAGGTTCCAGAGACTGACAGTCACAGAAAAGTGTGATCTCTATGTAGAGTTTGGAAATTTTATAGTAAGTTTATTTTCTTTCAGCATCAGAGGGGGGGGAAATCATGTATCTGGTAGTGTTTTTATGCTTTCCTAGAAAGTTAGTGAGTGCCCCACGTTAAATATTTCATTCTAGTACATTCCAGGAATTAATAAATACTTGTACCTTCCATTGTAAAATCAATTGATACTCATTCAATATTTGCAAGCTTGAGAGCATAATTAAAAGTAAAGTTTAGTACCTTTAGGCCAGTCAAATAGTTCATCAGATTAAGGCACCTGCAAACAGGCACAGGGGACAAGAGTTCATCCTCAGGCGTGTTGTGCCAGCCCCACACCCAGGGCATACTGAGATGGCAATTGAGACTGGAAGTGGTAGCGCAGCTGTAATCCCAGGTCTTGGGAGGCTGTAAATGGGCAGATCACTACAAGTGTGATCTAGTATTGAGACCCTGAACACCCTGTAGACCCTTCCCTAAAGTACAATCAATCAATCAATCAATCAATCAATCAAAAGAGTAGGGGAGGGGGAAAAAGTTTAATACCCTTAAATGAATTGGACAACCTATGTTTTTAACCTTACTAGCCTCAAAAACATCATAATACATTATAATTCATGTATTACTTGCTAAATATGTTATGCCTTTAAGGAAATCTGAAAAGGAGCTGTGAAATAGCTCAGAAAAAGTTGTAGAAGGTTCAGGAAATCTAGAGGTCATCGTATTTCACAACAAAAATAGCATATGTGTGCTGTCATTTCAATATTTTCTTGGAAAAATAGTTTTGGTAAATTCTCAAGAATTACTATCTTTCTGTGCATCAGGCAGTTAGGAAATATCAGTTTTGCCATGTATCTATTTTGTTTCATCAAGAAAGAAACAAAATAATAATTGGCACTCTTTGGGCATGTTTGGTTCCTGAAACTGTTTCCTAAGCTTCAATCATAAACTGAGCTCTTATTAGCTCCAAATGACACAACATGATCATTCACACTGCGAGCCTGGAAATCAGCCTGGGAACCCTGATCCCTGTCACAACTTAGCTCCACTTGGCGAGGTGACAGCAAGTTGGCCTACAGCTGCTGGGTGCTGAAGTGACATCAGATGACAGGGGTGGCAGCCAGAATAAATTATTTTAAGGATATGCTGAAGTGAAACATGACTTAAGAGATGCAGAAAAGCCTGGGAAATAATAAAAAGACCAACTTACAATGAAGTATTTCTTGAAACTCATAGAAGCTAAACATAAAATGCAACACTACTCAACGACAGTAAAATCTATAAAACTGAGCAAGCATTTTGTTTGTTTTCAGAAGGAATGTTGAGCTTTGGTCTTTAAATCATATCTACATGCGTGAATGCTTTTTGCTTTCAATAAATAACAAAGAGTTTTAGTTTTGAAATGTGTTTTGTTCCACTTTTGGGCATGTACACTCTCTATGGAAGCAAGTAAATAATACTTAGTTCAATTTAATTTCAACAAAAATATCCAGTATACTTGCAAAACATAGTAGAACACTACTCTTTCAACAGCTTTTTTTTTTTGTGATTAATCTTGTGGGTGATAAGACTTGTCTTTTTCACCTGACAGTTGGAGTTTATCTTCCCAGTAAATGCATCTTTTCTTTTGGAAGATTGACAAGGATCACATCCACAGCCCTTCCAGGTAATGGCTCTTATCATTCTAGGTTTACAGATGATAGATTTTTCTTCCAAATACACTCAAGCACTCAGTGCTGACTTTGCTGTCATCCCTTGAATTTTGAGGTATTTGACTGAATTAAGTCAGTGAAGCAATGTAACTTGCTCATACAACTTTCAGGCACTCGCAATGTTTTATACAGAAAATAATATTAGAGAAGTATACTACGTTTGTGTTCTGTATTCATCTACCAATTTTTTCACAAAAGCTCATAACCATTCAAACTCATAAAATAATAAGAAAAATAAATGTTAAAAATCATTTTCAGGGTCAGTAAAGAAATGTGTAAAGAAAACTTGAGAAATTACATCAACATCAAATTTTAATAACTTCCTTAGTAAGTTATTTTTTCCCTAAGTTACAAGGAAACTAGCCGTGATATAAACCTAATTTAGATGTCAATTTGATATAAATTACATTTGAAACTATGATGGTATGTTTATTTTTCTATTTGTTTTCCTTAACCAAATGTTCGTTATGCAGGACAAAACATTGCATCTTTTTAATAATAATCTCTAAAGGTGCAGGCTTCCAAATATTTATTCATAAGAATCTCCTAGTATAGTGGCTGTGAGTTCCCCGATAACTCAAATCACTAGTAGGACAAAAGTCACGTTTTTCCATAGGCTAAATGGGAAAACGTACTGAATGGCACTGATAGCATTCAGACCTCCATAGTCACATTATTAAGAAATGATCTCAACATTCTTAAGAGATTGTTTTCTGAAATCCTCCTGATCGAATATATTTTTGAAATGAATTTTGGCTCTTCTGATTGAAGCAACATTATATCTCTTCCTGTGGTAGAGGAGTAGAGCAGTAATACAGTCTTAGTCACTGATCATGCTGAATACATAATCCCCACACTCTGCTGTTTTGAAATTTAACAAGTAGGACAAAGCTTATGAAGAGAGTCCAGGCTTTATGCTAGTGGCATTGTTGACTTCAATTTGTTTTAACGCAGCAAAAACTATTTCATATTGTGATGTGCATCTGGAATTTTAGTTAAGTATTCATGAGATGGACAGGGGAAGGCAGAAATTGATACACAGTTTAAACACATATTATGTTATACATTTTTAAATAAAATTAAATTTTAAGTGCGAGTATATATGTGTCTATAATTGTGAATGCGTCTTTGGTAAATATTTATTAATTTTGTAGTAGTGGTGCGTTAATTTATAGGTGACAATGTGAAAATATAAAAAAATGATTTTTTAAGACAGAAGGAAAGCTCTAGGCTGGAAATACCTGGATATTATTCCCATAAAATAAAAGAAAATTTCCAATTAGGAACTCAAATCAATTAACTGTTGATATATTCATTTAATATGAGTAAGCATGCACATTAAATATATTAATAAATTTCAAGTTTTTATATAATCATGAGTTAAGATTTTAATGCATAGAGGGTATTTAAGTGAAAAATTCATTCAATAGTTCCTTTCATAAGGAACTATTTTTTTTTTTTTGTAGTACCAGAGATTGAACTCAGGAACCTGTGCTTGCCAGGCAGGTACTTATTCTACTGAGCTATCTTCCTGGCCCAAAAACTTCTATATTGTATGAATTGATAAGTACATATCATTCAAGTAGTATCTTACAGTAGAAGAACATACCTGTATGGATTATAACAATTTTCATATAAATTAATCAAATGTAAGCTATTATTTCATGAATATTTTAAAATATGATTCTGAAGATGAATATGCCATTCCCAGAACAATATAATTCCATCAATATTTTCTTTACAAATATTATAAGCACCACTTTTTTCTAATTTAACTAATAATGTAAACTATTCAGAACTTTCATAGGGCCATTTGTGAATGTAATTGAGTGTCTTATTTTCAAAAGGTGTGGTATAATTTTAAGATTTCTCAAGGTAAACACAAACTACAGCATGTAAGGTCATAATCTTAACTATTACAGCACTTTGGAGTAAAAGTATATTTCAGTGTAAAACTGTTTTCCTCTATGTTAGAAGGCCAAAGACTACGATACGATTGATCTCAGGCAGGCAGGGAAGTGCGATATGGTTCCAAGAACTCTGTAGTGTGTGTTTCTAGCTGATCATCTTCAAGGTGGAGTCCATTTACCCTCACTGATTCCCTGTCCCTCTGCCCTTTTGCTCCCATTCTGGTACTAGCTGAGCATATTCTAAGACATTTAATCCTATCGTGCAGGATTGATGGACTAGGATGTCACTGCAGATAATGAAAACCAGAAATGATGATGGACTGGCCTTTACTTCCACAGGTGCATGACTTTCTGTAGTTTCTCTCGTGAAGTGGAAAGTATGAAGGTGGAACAAAACAATAGAATTTTATCTTTACTTTTATATTTTAATTTATAAAAGATGTACTCATTAGGTACATAATTATTGATCAATATTTTTGTTTTGTTTTTTTCTTGTGGTTCCAGGGATTGAACTCTGGAACTTCCCAAGTAGGCACTTATGCTGCTGAGCTATGTCCCCAGTTATTTCTTCAAATACAAATATGTAACTACATAGATAGATAGATAGATAGATAGATCTTACTAACATCTTATTGCCTCACATAGTTATAATTTTTAAATATATATTTTAATTGCAATTATAATTTTATCCCCTTTGGCTAATGGAAAATTTGTATATGTTGAGAAATAACATATTACTTACATTTTATTATTTCAAAAGTTTTGCATTTTTTTGCGAAAATGTTAGAGCACTTCAAAATGAAATCTAACACATATGCACACATGAATGGAAAGACAAAAGGTGATCTTAATAAGCAGTGTGAAAGGTATTCAAGGGTCTATGCTACACATGTGCCTCCTAGGCTGATCATTTTCAGAAGCAGCTTAAAATGTCATGGCGACCTGTAGGTAGCATATATTTGTGTATTTCCATTGTATTACATTTGTTTTTTAAACTGTGAAATAATTGCCATCAACGGGGTCCTAATGTTTCCCATATTTTAATTAAAAAAGATATATTTTAGCTCTGATAATGTGTTTACAAACCCACTACTCAATGTATAGAAGATATTTTGGTGAATTTTAAAGTGAATGTTTCATTAAACTCTTCAATGGAGGTCTTATTGGACTTGAGTGTTTGTATGTGTGTTCATAATGCAATTTCTATAATATGACAAACATAGTCTTTGGTTTCACAAAATGCTTTTAACTATTTAGAAAAGCAATGCATCTTCTTTAGTAGTTTATTATTCACTTTAGATTCACCTCTCAAGTGAAACCTGATACACAGACACACTCATAATGTAGAGTTAGAAAAAGACTCTTGAAAAATATACCTGGCCGGTTGATAATCAGTATCATATTGAAATGCCTGCATAAAAGTTAATAACATCACATGTCCAACCTGAGCAGTCAAGACTTTAACATTTTTGATTTACCTTGTAAAGTAGCAGTGCAACTCTCCTTCACTGGGCTTAAGTTTAAAATGATTTGATGATCTGTCTGCAGGGTTAATTGGTTGCCTGTTATTCTCAGAAAGTTATTACTTTGGTCATCTAGCATTGTGATTGTTTTCTTTTTGAATATTGTATTGCTGACATTTATTTCTTCCTAGAAAATAATTGCGTTTATGTTTGATATTTTGACATGGGAAGCAGAGCAGCAGGATAATGAGCCTCCAATTCTAAGTTAATTGTGGCACTGTACATAATTTGTATACATAAATTCTGTTTCAGCTTGTAATTTGATCAGAGCTGAGCTTGGCTAGATCTAGAGTGTCATAGAATGAAAAAAAAAACCACTCAATTTTATCCATTTATTTATTGTAAAGATGCCAATATTACAACCTATGTGGCAAGTGTGCAGAAATAATATTATGGAGTTTAAGTTAAAATAGAGCACGTTGGTTGATTTTTAGTAAGTTTTGAGACATGAACAAAAGTTTTTTAAAATTAAAATTCGTATCTATATTCTTGAGGCAAGACAAGTGTACTCTCTATAAAAATGTGTACATGTTTGATCCTCATATCACATCAATCTCATGTGTTCCTTGCTGTTAAAGACTCCTACAGTGGGTTCCAACCTCCTGCCAGGTTACAGTGCAAAAGGAAAGAAAGAGCAAGAGGCAAAATAGAGGGGTGCATAGCAGGGCTCTGGGGTGACCAGTTGCTCTCTAGGAAAAAAGGCCCCAAGACACCCAGATTCTTTGGTATTTATTGATTACATCTGAGTCAAGGACACTGGATGTAGGACACTGGGTGTTTCTGGAAACAATAATGGGGGCTATGGGGGGCTAGGAAGATCAAAACATTCTAGCAAGGGCAAGGAAGAGACAGGAAAGCAATAAGAAAACTATAGTGTCCCCAGGTAACTTATCTTCTGCAGCAGGTCTCTTCTTGCCCTGCAAGTGCCACAGTGGTCATTAGCTCTACAGTTCCAGCTGTGAGCTGAAAGAAGTGAGGAGCTTCCACGCTCCAATCTGGCCCAAAAGGGCAGGATAAGACAAGATTGGATGTTCCCTAGCCTCAGTTTTTAATGCATGCTCTCCAATACACATCCACAAAAAAATTGCTTCCATGGGTAAAAAGATAAGGGCCAGCAGTGTAATAATTGTGTGTCTGTAATTCCCAGCTCTACTTGGTTTCATTGTCATCGATTTTGAATTTTTGCATATATAAATATGTGAACAACTACAGTCAAATTCTATCATATTAGCTTTTATAAAATTGTTGTTTTATTATTTCACCCAACACATAATATTGATAACAAGGTCCTCTGTTTGTGAGTTAGTGAGCTATGGAAGATGCTATCACCCCCAAGAAAATCCACGTATTATACAAAACTATTATTATTGGAGTTGTCTTTTCTCAAATACAATGCAAATATTTCTGTTAGCTAACAGAGATTTCTATAGTAAATGATAAAACAGGTAGGAATGATGTAGTTGTACTATAAACATTGACTCAAGGAAATACAATTTAAGATACTACATATTCAAAAACTACAGAGAAGGCAGAGTGCAACTGAATAGTCTCCAAAATATTTGCAGGCTTTGTGGTCTTTGTGAGCTTTCCTTAAGTATGTTATTCAATGAAACTACATTAGTCTTTGCCCTGGGGATTGGTCCTGGAAGTCAAACTCAGGACCTTGCACTTGCCAGGCAGGCAGCGACGGGCTTCTGCCACTGAGCTATATGCTCAGCCCCCTACATCAGTACTTACATAATCGAATTTTCCATAGCCTTCTAAAAATTTCCAACTGATCTTCAAAATTTGATATTTATCAAGCTTTAATTTGAAAATATTGCTAATACATAGCAAATTGTATACTATATAACAAAAACTGAAAGTTACTTTTGGAAACAGCTTAGTAGATACTAATTCCTGAATGATTTTATTTTCCTTCACAGTAATATTTAAAGGAAAGATAATAGATACAAAAATCCAATCTACTAACTTTTAAAGCAAGTAAAGGATTAAGAATAATTTGAATAAAACCCAAGTCCAATGCTGTTTATGAAATACTTTTATCTATAAATATAGGCCCATCTTGGTAACTTTGTTATTGTTGTAGCTCAAAAATCAAATGACAATGAGGCAAGTCCAAAAGTTAAAAGAAGCGCTTTATTTTAGCTGGTACCCAGCAGCGGTCTCTGTGCAAGGTACAAAGAGGCGCGCGCCAGGCATTGACAAGGGGTCAGTATTTAAGCTTGAAAACCTCCAAAACAGGGAAGGGGTGGAGAGGAAGAAGTGGCAGGGTCATTAGTTCATTAGGTGGTCCTTATTGGGTGGGGTGTTGGAATCAGCAATCATGGGGTACAGCGAGTCATTAGTTCATGGGGGTGGTTCTGTTGGGTGGAGGTGCTGAATTGGCAGTCACATATAGTTCATTGAGATAAGGTTGGGGGAACAGATATCATAAGACTTGAGTCACAGGGGTGAGGAATTGGAGGAACTGGGAGATTGGAGGAGGAATTGGGAGGGGTCGGCGCATACAGAACAGGAACTCGGCGAGGTTAGAAGGGCAACAAAATGGAGTCAGTTTTAACAGGGTACAACAGTTATAGCTCATTTCAAAGACCCTCTTCTATGCTGACTAGCACAAATCTGTAAAAGCCCAAGGAAGATGGACACAACAGGAATGAGGAACGTCTGAGGAAAACAATGCACACAGCAAGCAGAACAGCCCAAGACAGAGACCACATGGGCAGCAACTGGCAAGGCCTTATGGATGGGGCTACTCGAGGCTTCCAGAACTCATGTGGTGCAGCAAGCTGCCCTGAGTGCCAGGGATGTATTACAGGATTTGCCCAGATTTGGGTCCTACTTTAAACTCAAACTATCCCTCTATATCGCCCTTTGGTAATGGGAATTCTAAACTTGTGCCAATTTATTGTAGAAGTATTTAAGAGCATTCTTTTTGTTTTTGTTTTCGCAGTAGGTCACAGCTAAAAGTTTGCCTCAAATCTCAGAGAAAACTTTGCATTTGGACACATTAGCAACACTGGAACTGTTAGGACTCTGGAGAATCTTAGAGATGGAATTACACACATTAATTCTGTGTAATGAGATGCACATGGGATTATGGGGCTGTGGTGTAGAATATTATGACTTAGACCCACTTCTCAAAATGCTCATGTTCCCCAGAGAAGGCTGGCAGGGCAGGTCGCTGGACGGATGACCTTGAAGGGCATATTCTTGTCTCCGACTCCTTCTCTCTCCTTGCTGTCTGGATACCACTGAGCTCTGCAGCTCTCTTCTGCTGTCCCTCAGTCACACTGTTACCACCTTGGGGCCGAATTTCCCTGGACTAAGTCCTTTGGAATGTGAACGAAAACAAACCTCTCATGCCCTCAGTCAAGAGTGCCTGGTACTTTGCGCCCTCAGCAGACAATTGATTTATATACTTGGATCCAATCGTATACAAACTTAGAAATTAGTTTAATGTTTTTGTTTCTCTGGGTACTTGATTCATTATGATTTTCCTGTGAACTGGAATTTAATATTATGTACAATAAAATCTCTACCAGTTACTTGAGGATTCTTTAGCTCTATTCAGGTGGAAATCTTGGGTCACAGGTCGGCAAATGCAGCTCTACCTGCAGTCCTCATGTCAGGCGATGACCCTGGCTAATGTTGGATGCCCGCAGGTGACACACACAAGTGCAGGTCCCAGTGCTGTCCACGCTGCGCTGTGCTAGATGCCATGGGCTCACTGCTGCTACTGGTCTCTGGTGCTACTCTCAGTGGTTGCTTGTCAATGGAACTCCTCAAGGCTACCACACCCTTGTAGCCCTCCTGCTTTCTTTTCACAAGTGTCCCTACTACTACTCAGGAGAAGAATCCTAAATAGATTTTCAGGTCCTTT
>NW_004524666.1:1842367-1847502 GCF_000260255.1 Octodon degus | reverse complement strand
ATATATTTGGTTGTTTCAGGGTCTTATTATGCAGCTCGGACTTGTAATCCTCCTGCTTTCAGCCTCCCCAGCTCTGGGATTACAGGCATGCGCCACTATGCTCAGACTCCGGCCAGCTCAGCTCGCCCTGAGGGTGGAGCTAGCGCAGCATGTGGTACCAGGGATCGAACCGCGGTCCCTGCTCTTGCCTAAGCTTGCCTAAGCGGGTGCTTTAGTATGCTGAGCTATCTTGCTGGCCCTGGTCCCTATAATTTGGCAGTTATTTAATAGATATTTCTATTGTTCAACATTGCTTTAGAGAGCTGAAAACTGAGTGATTTTGATAACCAGGAAGAAATGTATGAATTACTCTGTCATCTTACGTAAAAAATGAATGAGATGTAATCATTTTTATTTTCACAAATGTTTTAACATTGACATTTTTCTGACTCATTAAATAATAATTATGCACTTAAGGTAATAAAGAATAGAAATGGTTCTCCATGCAATCATATAAATGCTTGTATACTGCTGTGTTTTAAAAATTCTGCCATTTAGCTCTTCTCTAACAAAACAAATTTTTTATATAAAATATGGGCTTTTTAGTGCAAAAAAATTAAATAAAATATCATATTCATTAAAACCAATTAAATTAATCTTTTATAAATATATAACCTATATTAGAGAACCCAGTGTGTTTCTTTTTCTTTTTTGTTTTTAATTTTAGGGAAAGGTCCACAGGGTGTTCAGGGTCTCACTACTAGATCAGACTCCTAGTGATCCACCTGTTTACAGCCTCCCAAGAACTGGGATTACAGGTGTGTGTCACCAAGCCCAGTCGCAGTTGCTGTCTCAGCACACACCAGGGGTGGGCCCACACGGCAGGCTGGGGATCAAACCCCTGGCCCCTGTGCTGGCCCCCACTGTGTTCCTAAATAAGTTATTTTTTCATTTATTTTATTCAACTTTTACATTATTTTTTTTTTCCTTAGGGCAAATATAAATTTATAAGGATGTATATATAATTAAACACTGAATTCCATTTATACAGAATGAATTAAAAATATGTACAAAATCATTCATTGCCAAAAATAATGATATATATATGATATATATCATTATATGATATATATATAATGATATATAATGATATATATGATATATATCATTATATTATATATATATAATATACTGTATACATATATTTTTCCATATGAATATTTTTTATGGCTTAAGTCCTTTTAGTAACAACTTACATTTACTTCCATCAGATTATTGCATCTATGTGTATATGAAAAGCAATACAATATACAAAGGTTATTATTCTAAACAATTCCCTAAAATATATTACTAAATTTTGATTATAACTTCAGTAAACAACTGTACATTCATCCCTTTCATCTGGCAAAGTTTGAAGAATTCTAGAAATGGAAATTCAGTGCCAGAGCTTATGCACAGGAAAATATTTATTTGATATTTCTAGGTTCCTCTTGTGCAGAAAATATTTTCATTTTGCATTGTTTGACAACATATGGTATATTCCTTTCACCAGAAGCTGTGTTTTGAAAAAATCAGATGAGTTGCATCTAATTTTTGTGCTAATTTAGGTGTTTTGATTCTTTTCACTTTTTAAAGTTAGGTTTATACAGCTGTAATAATGCTCCTGAAACAAATGAAATGTTTAGTGTTCAGCAAGAAAAAAAAATCTTTTAAATGAGAAGAAGAAGAGGGCAAATGATTGAACTGTTTTCTGTAAAACTAGTTTGAATCAATGCAAGCTGATCAAAAGGGCGAGTTTTCCACCTAAAGCTAATCTTTTCTGAATGTAGATAAAGTGTGCTGTGTGTGAGTAATTAATTCAGTAGAGATAACTTTTTATGTGCCTTAAAAACAGTTTTAAGTAGTAAATTTATAAATAGATATGGCGGGTTTGTTTTTGCTGTAGGCAAGGACATTTCAGGCATGGCAGCCACAGAGAAGGGAAAAGTGTAGGTCCACCGGTAGGTAAGGTGTCGAGTGGCCCCATATAGTATCAGGATCACACTGTCGAGGCTTCTGCTCTAAAGAAGGTGACCACATTATAAATAAAGGTGGTAAAGTACACCATTAAAGCACTGCATTGAGGAGTGCTCATGTAGTGCCTGGCTTGCACAAATTGTGGACACCCCTGAGAATCTCACCTCTCCACAGTGAAAAGTAAAATTATTTTTCATATTACAAAATGTTAGTGCTTATTTGAAATTTAACTTGCTTTATTATTTGCTCAAGAGAGAGATCATGTGATATTTTCAAATATAAATAATGAAATTTTCCAGGTTATCCAGAATTCAGTATCTCTAACAGAATTATGAAAGTTTCATTAGCCCCAGATTTAAGAATGTCATCTTACACCTCTTCTCTGACAATAAGAAGTTAATATTAAAATATTAGAAAATTATTCACACAGATAAAGCAGCTAAGGCATAGGTTCATTTTTAAATTATAAATTTCAAGTAGTCTTGCTTGTTCATTTAAAGACACAGAAGTCATAAAAAGTTAGGCTCAATCGCCCTAAAAGATAATTTTTAATTCTACTCAAAAATTGTGTGTAATAAACTACCTATATTTTCTTCACATTAATTTGCATGGAACACATAGGTAGAGCATATTTTAAATGAAAATAGTCACAAATTCAAACAAAAAGTGTCAGCTTCTGGTGCATGTCTAGAGTAAACAAAAAATAAATTATTTTCTTTTTCTGAATGGAATTAACTGTTTGTTGAAGCCTCCAAGGTCAAGGTTTATTCTGATAGGTATCCACGAAAGCATTGTACAGAACAATATTGCTTGAAGAATATCTTTTAAAGAATAAAAAAATATTTTGTATAAATTACTGCAGATCATATTTATGTTTGCCTATTTGTATAGTGAAGCACACACTTAAAGCACTGCACACAGCTTTACACCCTGCAAGAACATCTACTTAAGGAGGATGATGAGTTATAAATGTGTTTGCCTGTCACGTTAAAACAATAACATGAAGTAAACAATGAGTTCAAAGTTTTGAAAATATCATAGACTCTATGTCAAAAAATCATAAGATAGAAAATATCAAATGAGAATTATAAATGGAGGGCCAGCCAAATAGCTCAGCGGATTAAAGCACCTGCAAGCGGGCGCAGGGGATGAGGATTTGATCCCCAGGCCTGCTGTGGCAGCCCCGCCCCTGCGGCCTGTAGAAATGGAAATTGAGACTGGGCGTGGTGGCATGCACCTGTAATCCCAGCTCTTGGGAGGCTATAAACAGGCAGATCACTAAGAGTCTGATGTAGTAGTGAGACCCTGAATACCCTGTAGATCCTTCCCTAAAATACAAAAAATACCAAAAAAAATATAAAGGAAAAACTCAAATAGTGACTTCTTTTGCTTTTCATTTCAGGGTTCATTATACAGCTGCTATTAATCAAGTTCTACGATCACCCTGAAGAAAGGCACTACAGTCATGACATAAGATACCCATTTTCTAAAATCTTAATAAGCTTATACATCTACCACCAGATGGACAGGTACAGCAACGGTGGTATTCACACACTATGGAATACTACTCTTCCGTGAAAAAGAAAACTTGAGTCATTTGTAAGAAAAGGGATGAATCTTGACACCATGGTATTAAATGAAATAAAGCAGACTCACAAGGTTAAAATAGAGCATGGTTTCTTTAAGTCACTCAAATTATAAGTAAAGAACAAAATAGATAGATAATAGGGAGTAGAGAAGTAGACTTTTTTCAAATGGGAAGGGAGTTCATGAGATGGAATGCTAGGATTACAGGCATGCACCACCGCACCTGACTCTATGAAGGGCTGCCTGGGGGTGGGTGCTGGTGATTGAACTGTGATCTCTGAGCTTTCCTAAGCAGGCTCTTTAGCCCCCTGAGCTATCTCACTGGCCCAAAACATAACTATTTTTAAAGAAACTCCTTTTGTATTGTTAAAACTACACTAAATATGTAAAGTGATTTCAAACTGCATGCTGAATGGCTAATGTGTCCCAGTTCCCAGTAATCTTCAGAAGTACTAGCATCACATGATTTTGGTGAATTCTTTTCACCTGACATACAAGGGGTAATCAAACAGGTAGTGAATATCTAAAATCATTACAGTCAAATATTTAGAATCATTAAGATAAAAGAGCACATTGCCATTAATACCCTTCAAATCCCCGTCCCCCACTCAGAACACACTCCTGTCTTTGTTTTCTCACTTGCTTTGGCAGTCCAGGAAGTCCCTTTTGCTGAGTGCTCTCACAGGTTTTGAGCAAATACACTTGCCTTACTTCTGCCTAGTTCCACCCAAGACAAAGACATTATCATCAAAAATTAGCTATGCCCATGTCTTGCTAATTCACTGAATCCAGAACAGCATAATTTTGGACTCTTCCTGCAAGGCAAAATGGACAGGGAAGACAAATTGAAGCAAGAAATCAAGGCAGCCACAACAGCATAAGGAAAGACAAGAAAAGGGCTTTAAAACTGCTTCAGACAGTGGCAGAAGCATGAAATAGTCCTGTTCGAAGGAAGTAGGATTGTTTTGAGAGCATTAATGTGAAACTCTATTGCACCACACCCAATGTTCGTTTTATTTTAATTTGAGCACACAGCACATTTTCATTCATGTCTCACTTTTTTGTCCGCACATTCTGATTTCCTTATCACTGCTAAAGTCAGTCATAGTGCTTTTTGTTCCTCATTATAAAGCTCATAGTTTTGCTACATAGCTTTTCTTCAGGATCTGAGTGTACACGTACAAGCACCTATACCTCTGTGTTCACATTGTGTGTGCTTTTGCTATTGTTATTTGGAGCATAATTTTTTAAATTTTTTTTATTTATTTATGTGTGTGTGTGTGTGTGTGTGTGTGTGTGTGTGGTGTGTGTGTGTGGCCAGCTCAGCCTACCAGGGGGCGGGGCAGGCTGGCATGTGGTGCTGGGGGATTGAACCGCGGTCCCTGTGCTTTGCTGAGCTTGTTCTAAGTAGGCGCTTTAGACCCCTGAGCCATCTCACCAGCCCCTGGAGCATATTTTTAATAATTAGTTATCTTCAAAAATATGATATTTCACCATTCACCTTACAATCATGTAAATTAAATGCTCACTTATTTCACGTGTTTGAGTTATAG
>NW_004524666.1:1827227-1841436 GCF_000260255.1 Octodon degus | reverse complement strand
GTTTGTCCTTCTTTTTGTCTTTGCATGATATTAGTAGGATTCTACTAGGCTTCCAAATCTAACTTATATTATAAACAACAGATTCTTACATTGCCTTCAGTATATATTCCTTGATGTGGAAAATTATGTGTTTTTCTTTTGCTGCCTGAAATCTATATGGTCTAGATGTTTGCTTCACTGTGGCCAGCTTTCCTGATTTATCTGAATTTCATGATCTGTGTATATTTATTTATTTATTTTCTGTGTCTTAAGGAAGGGTCTGCAGGGTGTTCAGGGTCTCACTACTAGATCAGACTCACAGTGATTCTCCTGTTTACAGCCTTCCAAGTGCTGAGATTACAGGTGTGCAATGCAGTCTCACTTGCCATCTCAGCACGCCTCAGGGTGGGTCCGGCACAGCAGGCCCCGGGGATGGAACCCCTGGCCCCTGTGTTTGCTTGCAGGTGCTTTGTTCCGCTAAGTGTATATAGATATCTTTTATAATTTAATTTACAAATGCTCTTATTTCATCAAGTATATGTCCTGTTATATCTTGAACTTCTTGAAGTTGGCTTCCCAGAGGACACAGAGGGTGACATTTTAGTGAGCATTTGGGTTTGATTCTGGGATATGTATGGATATCAAGATGTACGTCAGAACAAAAGGATGGAGGGAATTTGTCTTATAATGAAGTAAAAATAATATTTTTTGCAGAGATTCAGTCACTATTAGAAGGGACATTTTAGAATAATATTAACTTATAATGATGATATAGTGATAGAGTATGATGTAAATTTTTTTTTGTTTTGGAAATTTGAAAAAAATGGAAATGAATCTTACACTAGAAGGTAGAAAAAGTCATCATGGAAATATTTTGAAGTTTAGACTTCAACTGGTGTCTCATGAAGGCCTTGTAAACCTAGATCCTGATTGGAAGAAAAAGAATTTTTAAACAGTGAGGGCAGTTTTGAAAGACAAGGAAGATAATAAGCACGTCATTAGTTAAGGAATACAAAGAAAGCAAAGTGTCCGATAGGCATTTGATGTTTCCCCTTCAATGTTATTAAAACTTTTGCTAATTTAAGATTACTTCGTAGAATGTAAAAGATGACAACTTGACAAGGCTAACAAGGCATGAATATGACACTATGTGATGTGCCTATTTTGACCTTTTAAATATTAAAGTAACCCAGATTGATTCTAATTTCTGCACTTAAACAAACTTCATAAGAACCCTGGTGACAGAGTCCAAATGAAGTGAAAGGAACATCATGAAAACGTTAAATCTTTCTCTCATCCTTCTACTTAATTCCTTGACATTACCATCTTAATGATGTACAGCTAATTCCTGAAAATGATACAGCTACACATTGTAAAGCTCAAATATTCCTTTCTTTTTCGCTGTGGTTTAATTACGGGAGACTTTGGTTATATAAAATTGAATCTACTTTGGCCTAGAATGTTCTACTTGTGCATTTTACATATATATGTGATTCACCTTAGAAATAAACACTCAAGGGCTAGGGAGATGACTCAGTAGAATAAGTGCACTTGCCAGGGTCTCAGTTCAATCCCTTGTTCTGCAAAAACAAAACAAAACAAAACAAAACAAAACAAAAAAAAGGAAAGAAACGAAAAAAGAAAAAGAAAACGAAAGAAATAATCACTCAATTAAGCAAAGCTCTTGTATCTCTCAATAACCACTAGGAAACCAGAAGCCTAAGTATCTGAGCTGTTTGGGAGAAGGAGCCAGTTCACTGTCTAAGGAAATATGCCTCGTATGCCTGGAAATACCATTACATTGGACTTAATGCAATCTGAGTTAAAATCATACTCTGAAATTTCCTCTTTGAACGACAATGACATATTTAGTAAACTTCTGTGAATATACTTAGTTTTGAATCATTAAAATTGAATATTACATATTCATGGTAAACTAATCCTTTCCCATTTCTTACTCCTTGGTTTAATATATTCTATAACATCATTTCAGTATTAATATACACCACTCTTTATATATTTCATGTGTGAGGAGTTTTGACATTGTGTTTGTCAGATCTTTACAGCTCTTATAAACACCTGACATAAATGACTTAAGAGAAGGAAATATTTTTTTTAGCTTGTGTTTCAGGAGCTTTGGATTGCTCGACCTTCTCCCTGTGAAAGTATAGCATGGTAGAAAGGCGCGGTAGAGCAAAGATGCTCATGCACGGTGGCCAAGAAGCAGACAGGCTTCTGGGGCTGAACCAAGTATGCCCTTCAAATCAGCTGGAGGGATGAGCTTCCTCACAGCACACTGCTGCCAGATGATTCCCATCTCCTCAAAGCCCACTTAGCTTTGTACTTTCATGGGTTAATCCTTCGACGTGGTTTGCACTATTACGATCCAATTACCACGACAGATTTCTCCGCCGAACATTGGTGTATTTGGCATCCAAACTTCATTACATGAGGCTGGGGAAACATATCGCACCCAAACCATAGCAAATATATTCATATAATTACAATATTATCACTACAATCAAGGTATAAGTGTCCTCAATTCCTTCCAAAGTGTCCTGTGTCTCTTCTTCCTCCCTTCCTCACTGCTTCCTTCCCTCCTTCCTTTCATCTTTCTTTTCTAGAGAATATTAAGTAAGGAAGCACATGTCTAAATTACTATATTGTCAAATATAGTCATAATCTTATACAACAGATATATGCATATATATTTAAAGATTATTAATCTTATACAACTTCAAAGTTGTACTTCTCAAACAATAGCTACTCTTTGATCGAGACTGTGAAGAGTTGCTGTTTCACTGCTTATTTTTGGTTTATTTCATTTTCTGAGAACATATCCCATTTTAGACAAAATTTCAAGCTACAGACATACAATTGTGAATACTAACAGCGTAGGTATGAGATCAGCTTTCAAGTCAGTGAAAGGAGATTAGAAATAAAACAATCATATAAATATTTTCATTGTTAAAGAATGGTAAGTGGTTGGGAAGATGAAAACCAAATGGTAGTAAGAGATGCTCACTGGTCAGTGAGGATTCGCTGAAAAGCTGTGGCTAAGAGCTTTAGAAAGAATAGCATGAAACTGAGAGTGGGAAGATAGGAAAGTCAACCATGTGAAAAACTTTATTAAAGTAATGTACAGAAATGTAAACTTATACAGGAACAAGAAGGGAAGTTCAAAAAGAGTGATAGTAGAGGGACGAATTATAATATTTGACCAGTTTTAATGAGCTACCTCATTGTGGCTGGACAAATAGCAAAAGCAAAGGTGAAAGTAGCAGAAGGCTGAGGAGGAAAACACAGAGCAGATCCCATGGAATGGCCTCAAGATCTCAAGCAGCACTTTAGGATTCTTCTTCATCAGTTCAGTAAGAATGTTTTCTGTTTTAGTGAGACAGATCTGGTTTTTGTTTTGTTTTATTTTGTTTTTAAATGTATTTGGTACAGGGTCTCATTACACATCTTGGACTCTGAATGATCCTCCTGTTTTCAGCCTCTTCAGTGTTGGGATCACAGGCATGAGCCACCACTCCTGGCTCAGCCTCCTTTTCAGTGTGCCTGAGGGCAGGCCCAGCAAGGCATGTAGTGCTGGGAATCAAACTCTGGTCCCTGTGCTTGCTAAGCAGATGGTTAGTCTGCTGAACTATCTTGCCAGCCCTGACAACTCTGTTCTTAATAGAATGACCAGTATAAACACAATCAAAATAATTTCTATACATTTTGTAGTGTATTTGCTGTGGTTTTATGTATGAAAATGCATAAAAACTATTTGAGACTTTGTAAGCTGCTTACCTCTGTCTCTTTTAATCTCTATCCCATCTATCTGAGTCTGACACTGAAATGTAATAGCACTTCCTGAAGACCAAAAGGAGAAAGATGCATCAATCAACTATATATATATATATATATATATATATATATATATATAATGAAAATTAAACTACTTTGAAAACCCAGTGGTAGGAGTTTTACACAGGCGTGTGAATAGGCTGGGGGCATTCAGCCACTTCAGCTGGTCAAGCTTCTCTCTAAGATAATCTCTGCGTGGGCTGACTGCACAGGTGGCAGATACTCCTTGGATCAGTGGCCTATGAAGACATCGCCAGGGCATGGCAGTGGTGTGGGTGTGAGGTCATGCAGAAACATGAGAGGCCACTGTCAGTTTTGGCTCGCAATGTGCATATTATGTTCAGGGACATCTTAAAAAGTAAGATAATTTCCCATAGTCAAACCTAAAATTAAGAGACAAGAGAACACACTCTGCCTTTAATAATAGAAAAGGCAATGTTACATAGCAAAGGGGCGCACAACTGCAGAAAATAATTCAATCTGCCAGGAAAAGAAAAGCTGTTTTTCCCAGACTCATACAAAAGTACGAGTTTTTTTATGAAAACTTGAGGACACAGGTGAGATAGCTCAATGAACTAAGCACCTGCTTTAGCAAGTGCAGTGACCAGGGTTTGATCCCTGGTACCACATGCCTTGCCAGCCCTGCCCCCAGGACATGCTGAGCCGGTGACTGAGTCCCGGTGTGGTGGCATGCACCTGGAATCCCAGAACTGAGAAGGCTGAAAATAGGAGCCTGAGCTGTGTAGTGAGATCCTGTACCAAATACATACAAGGAAAAAAGTATAAACAGACAACAATGAAAAATAAAACTTGAGAAGTAAGTGTTATCAAAATCCTCAGGTTCAAGGGGCTGGGGAGATAGCTCAGTAGAATAAGTGCTTCCTTGGCAAGTGCAAGGGTCTGAGTTCAATCCCCGTTCCATCAAAAAATAAAAAAATATAAAAAAAAAATCGTCAGGTTCAAACTGGACACATAGGTTATTGATTACCATCATATATTCAAGCAAGCTTCTGTTGAGAAACCAAAACTAATAGTTTTAATACACTCAAAAAATATTTACTTCACATCACTAATGAAAACACCTGGATGACCATGTCTATAACTAATCACAGTCATAATTTTCTACTTTAAAATTTTTGAAGTTTCCTGAATTAAAAATGACCATATATGGCCATTGCTTGACCAAGTTGGTCTCTGTGAAAGCCTGAGAGAATGTTTTCTCTCCATGTGACTCTCCTTAGGCACACTCTACATCATCAATCATTTTCCTATTTGGCCTTATAATCTCCTTGATCAGAAAATCTGGGATACAACTGAGTTACATGATGTTACAGTACAGGTTCTCTTATGTGCTGAGTCTTCACTGACCTTGAAAGACTAGGGCCAAAATGTTGGCTGTCCTTGCAGCCCTTCCTTTTCTCTAATTTTTGGTCTGCAAACTTAAGTTGTTAACCCTCCAGAAGAGGAGCTTCTTATTATTACCCTACAATCTGAATATTTTTCAGACTGTTATTATTACCCTATCTGTCTGAATATCAAAGGTATAACATGGAATAGGTATTTTTCATCAAGTATTGATATGGTAAACTTTAAATCCCTTCAGAATATGAACAGAAAATTAAAAAATAGGAATAAACAGTTACATATTTTTACACAGAAATTTAAAAATCTAACCATATACAGCATTGTAGCAGGACAGTCCTGTGACTCTTTTTTCTTGTCTCTTGTTTTCAGTTATTAAGAAATGTGGTATAAAACATAATTTTATCTTCACAAGCAATACACCAAAGTAAATAGTGAAATTTCTTATTATAAAGAAAGCTATCAGATCTAAAACTAAATTTCAATGAATTGTTACTAAAGGCAATATGAAAATCAAATCTTGTGTATCTGATTTATTTCAATCCACATTATATTTTTCCAGGTGCGTTCACATTCCTATCAATATCTCCTATTTCATCCTTCGTTATAGCCAAGTCTTTTTTCCATTATGCATAGATATCATATTTTCTTTATCCATTTGTATATTGATTGGAATATAGGCTGCTTTTATGACAGCTATTATGAATAGTTATGCACGTAGTGCTGGAATATGGATCTTCAGCTCTTTGATAAACATAGCTAGAAGGAGAAGAGTTGATTCATATGGAATTTCTAATTTTAGTTCTTTGAGTAATCTCCATACTACTTATCATATTGTTGTACTAGTTTTTGTTCCCACCATCAGTGACAGTTCCTTTTTCACCACAGCTATGCTGGTGTTTGTTATTCTTTGATTCTTGAGGATTTCCATTCTTTCTGGTATAAGATGAAGTCTTACGTTGTTTTAATTTGTACTTTTCTTATTGCAAGAAGGGTACAGTATTTTTTTATGGGTCTGGTGGCCATTTGTGCTATTTCTTGCTTTGGCTTTTGTATTCATAGGAAAATGGATGCACCTGGAAAGTATAACTTTGAGTGAAGTAAGTCAGAGAAACAAGCATAAATACTGTATAAAATATCTCTTCTGAGCAAGGCAAAGTGTTAACAAAGAGCAAAATAAAGAATGGATAGAAGGAAACAGGGGGACAAATCTCTTGCAAGTGGGTAGTGATCCAAGAGATTGTGGGTAAGGAGAAAGGGGAAGAGGAGGGGGGTCATAAGATTTTTGTAATATGCCAAGTTCAGATGCCAATAATGAATATGAATACTGAATATCACAAACAAGAGCTAAAAATAATGAGTGAAAATAGGAAAAGAGGATGTAAAGACAGCTGAGAGGTAGGAAGGGAAGGAAGTGGTTAAGAAGAGAAAGAAACTGTATTATCAATGTACTTAATTCCCAAGATGAATGTACATTTCCTGTACTGCAAATGTGTACTAGAAAAATAAACATTAAAATTAAAAAAAAATCAAATAAAACAGAAGAATGGCCATTGACTTCTGAACACTGATTGCATGCATACCGGAATCATCAGAGGGAGCTCTAAGTTTTGTGTGGATCCTGGTAATTTATTAGCAATCTGAAATAACAACTATATAAGCATATTGCTATTTATCAAAAGATTGCATCATCTGGGGCCGTGATAAAATACAAACTCTATCTAAAATAGTCACAAAATGTTTTAGTATGAAGATGTCTCAGGCACAAAGGTTTCATTATGTTGATGTCACAGAAAGAAAGAAAAATTAAACCAAAATTTTATAGATACATATACAGCTCTATAATATGCTAGGGTGTAAGGATTATTTTTTGTCCTGGAATCCACGGTAAATTTCTCTGCATTTTGCAGCACTCTGCTTGAATTTTTGATGATATCCACATTCATGGTTTGAACTTATTTTAATAAGTATTTTACAGAGCTTTGAAATTAGGGGTGGTCATGTGACAAGAACATCCTTTGCAGTACAGTTAAGAGTAACTGCCTGGAAATCCACACTGACATGCCTGGCCCCAAGATATTCTGTACACACACACTTGGCTCCTGACCACACACCAAAAACACGTCTGTCATGGATCAATAGAGGGAGGATAAGGAGGACATATGCTGGGTCTTTTAGGATTGCTTTTTGTAAAGCAACTTTGAAGTATAAGGCAAATCCTTCTGCTAATGCTATTGCAGTTCCAAGGCAAAAATCTCTAGAGGCCCTTATCAAAAGTAGGTCCAAAGGACAGATAGCTCAGAGGACTAAAGCACCTGCTCAGGCATTGTGAAGTGGCTAAGGTTTGATCATGCTGAGATGGCAATTGAGACTGGGCATGGTGGAATGCACCTGTAATCCCAGCACTGTAATCCCAGGCTGAAAAAAGGAGAATCACTATGAGTCCAATCTATGTAGTGGGACCCTATAGATCCTGTAGACCCTGTCCTAAATTAATAAAAAAAGTAGTTTCAAATAATGAGTATCATTTTTATCAATAGAACATGCTGATGAGATAGTACAAACATCCCTCAAATTTGGCTGGATCTTATGGTTTCCAACAACAAGGTCATTATTAATCCTATAGTACTTAGGTGTTTAGGTGTTTTTAGCAAGGATGAAGGCTTCAAGTGTCCATCCATCAGTACTTTCATGACTTCAAAGAGACTGAATTCAGAACACACAACACTGCTTTACAGCCTTGATTGCCAAGAAGCCAAGGTTTCAGGCTCTTATTTAAAATCTTTAATTTTCATTAGGAATCAAATTTATTTAGCTATGACCCTATCTTGATGACTATGAAGAAATAAACTTGCTTAGTGAGTTGTAGAAGTAGACAAGTCCCCTTAGAAATAAGAGTCCAGAGGCCCACTTTCAAGCATTTCTTTTATTGATTATGCTATCTCTGACATCATGAGACAGAATTTCAACATAATTAGAAGAACATTGAACATATGTCTTGCCCTCTAAATGTGAAAAGAACCTGAAATTATTGAAAATATTTACATAAATATTTGGCTAGTGGAAAAATAATAATTAATTAAAATCAGCTCATCTATAAAAATGAATATTATTATCCTCATTTAATAAAAATCTTCATCAAAAATGACTTTATTTCTCTATTGTATATGTAAAATATTTATATTTTGATGTAGACTCCCTTCTTTTCTTCCATTACTCAAAATATATGCACAAAGACTCAAGTGTATGGGCCATCAATGGGTAAGTCTTATCATTTTTTTCTCTGCATTTACCTAAATAGGATTTTCCATATTTTATAGTTCTAAAGACAAAATTACATTTATATGTATTTAAAATCAGTGTAGTTCTTGTGACATAAACTAGTCATGTGTTCATTTTTGCATATTTTGAGAGTTTTCAAAAACATCACTAAAAGTGTCTTGGCAGGCCAGGACAAGTAGACTAGACCTCTGATCATGACAGCTAGAATGACCTTTGTAATATGGTGTTAAAATGAAAAATTCATATTTTATTGTATGTTTCATGTGATATTGTCATTACAAAACCGATCTATATCAGTCAGTGTTTTACTAGAGAAACAGCTATATGTGGCCCATTGTACAAATGGATAAGAAATTACAAGATTGGCTTATGACAGTTATCCACAGAGTTGGCTGAGGAAATGTCCTGCACCCTAGATCTCAAAGGATTCAGTCCAAGGTCTGGAGTTAAGTGATGTACCCCGTGAAAGTTCATATTAAACTACAAATGGGCCTGCAAAGGAAGTCCTAAGAGTCTACAATGAAGGCCCAAAGTTCTATACTGGAACCCAGGAGATGACTTCCAAGCTAAAAGGGAAGACCAGAACTCCTCTGAATAAAGAAACATATCCACCTTTTCTCATTTTTCTTTATATCAACCAGGCAATGAGCTGTTTTAGGGTGGGTCTTCTATACTGTAGGCTATAGAATTGCTGTGCTGACTTAGTTAAGCTTCTAAACTTCTTAAATTGTCACAAAAAGTCAAACATTACAAAATCCATGAAATAGTTCATATTAAAATAATTTGCACATATGTCTTCATTCAAGTATTCATTCTAAAATAGACCTATAAAATATTCCTTATAAGAAGGGTCATATAATCTTTATCTACTGTCTCATTTTACCCACAGCATGCCCTCTATCAAATATTTTTAAAAGCACTGTTTTAAGAAAACAAGTAAAAATAAATTGTTTCCATCTATTTTTATTAGATTGTCCTATTTACCTTATTATAGGCTTTTCTGTACATGTGTGTATGTGGTGCTGGAGGGTCCTTTTCTAGTTTTGAAATCTAGGAATAACTTTCAGATATTGCTTCTGTTTAAATTTCAGTAAAGAGCTTGATGAGTATTGTAGTTGGATGCTCTCTAAAGTTCTTTAGGAAGTAAATTTGTTAGGACCTGGACTTTTCTTAGTTGGTAGTTTTAATTCTCCAGTTTCACTTATATAGGCTTATTCAGCATTATTGTACCTTCTTGGTTCAGCTGTGGGGGGTTGTACATATCTAGATATTTATTCATTTGTTCTGAATCTTTCATTTAATAGAATGGAGCTTTTCAAAGTAGTTGCCAATAATCTGGAATTGGGCAGAACTTTTTCTAATTTTACCTTTTTCATTTCCAATTGGAGGAATTTGAGTGTTTTCTTCTTTTGTTTTGTTAAGATTTGGCTAAGAGGGTGTCTTGTTTAATCTTTAAAATAATTGAATCTTTGTTTCACTGATTCTTTTGTTTTGTGCATTTAGTATCAGTTTCATTAATTTCTGCCATGATCTTTAACATTTATTTCAGGGCCAGCCAAAGAGTTCAGTGGATTAAAGCACCTGCAAGAAGGCACAGGGGCTGGGGTTCAATCCCTGGGCCTTCCATGCCAGCCCACACCTGAGGCGCTTTGAGAAGGCCATTGAGACTGGGTGTGGTGGTGCTTGCCTGAAATCCCAGCTCTTGGGAGGCTGTACACAGGTGGATCACTACAAGTCTGATCTGGTAGTGAGACCCTGAACACCCTGTAGACCCTTCCCTAAAATATAAAAATAAATAAATAAATAAATAAATAAATGTAAAATAAAATGTACTTCATTATATTAGCTTTGGTTAGATTGTTCTTGTTTTTCTGGGACCCTGAAATGCAAAATCAGGTTATTTATTTGAGCATGTTCTGTGTTTTCTGATGTGAGGATTCACTGCTTTGAAATTCTCTCTTCAGAATTCCTTTCATGGCATTATAAAAGTCCTGGTTTATCTTACTGGAATCGTTATTTAATTTTAATTGTCTATTTTTTCCTTATTTTCATCTGTGCCTTGTTGATTATTCATGAAGGTATTATTTAGTTTCCATGGGTTTGTAGAGTTTCCATTGTGTATTTTTCCATTGACATCTAGTTTCAGTGCACTGTGAATATCCAATAATATGCATGGGATAATGATGATTATTTTACATTTATATTATTTACATTATGATTACTTTACATTTACTTTAGCCTAGTATGTAGTCTATTTTGAAGAAATTCCCAAGTGCTGCTGAGAAGAATATATACTCTTTTCTTCATCTAAGGCATACGTGCCTGCCTCTATGAAGTACACTTGTTCAAAGATTTGGTTCAATTATGTTGACTTTGTGTCTAGTTGATCTATCCCATTGTGGCAGTGGGGTTTTGAGGTTTCCCATTAAAATTGTATTTGTGCTTATCTGATTTCTCATGTCCATTATTGTTTATTTTATGAGGTACGGTGAGCTGGTATTTGGTAAATGTAATTTTATAATTTTTAAATCTTCTTGTTGAATTGTTCACTTAGTCAGTTGTTCTTTGTCTCTTCTGAAAATTATTAGTATACAAGCCACATATCTGAAGCTAGAATAGCAACTCTTGTTTTTTACATATTTACATTGCATGGATATTGTTTTATATCCTTTCTGTTCTTTCTTTCTTTCTTTCTTTCTTTCTTTCTTTCTTTCTTTCTTTCTTTCTTTCTTTCATGGCTCAACCCACGCTGGGGGTGGGGCTAGCATGGAATGTATTGCCAGGAGTTGAACCGTGGTCCATGTGCTTATCTAAGCTTGCCTAAGCAGGCACTTTAGACTGCTGAGCTATCTCACTGGCCCCAGTCTTTTCACTGTTATATGTGACTATCATTCTTATTTAAATGTGTTCTTTGTATGCTGCATGTTATGTTTTGCATTTAGTTGTCCCCATAAAGCCTCGTGGTCATGGGGCAGACTTTTAGAGGTTATGATTAATTCATGATCCAATGCTGTGCTTATGGGTGTGATTATGGATTAGGCAGTAACACCCAGCCTGAGACAGATAGTGTGAATGCAATACAGAAGAGAGAGAGGCTTGCTTTCTGACACTGCCTCTGCTGCCAATTCAGCCACTGCTTCTGCCTTTTTGCTTTTGTTGTTTTGCTGTTTTCCACTGCCATGAACTGTTGCTCTCTGCCATATGCCATTCTACCTTGGAGCCAGCTCATTATGGACTGAAACCACCACAAATTGTGAGACAATTGAACCTTTCCTTATTCCTTAATTCTGGGTGTCAAGTATTTTGTCCCAGTAATGAGAGAAAAGTAACCAAGACATTGCATAACATTGGTAGTTTTCTTGCTAAATTCTGCTATTCCAATAAATAAAGAAATACTGACAAACAAAATGCAACAAATTATCAAAAAGTAATAAAAACTACCAGGATACAAGCATGGTTCAATTATGTAAATCAATTAATATAGTATGCAACATAAACAGAAGGAAGGACTAAAATTACATGATCACCTCAATAGAATCAGGAAGAGTATTTGAGTAAACTCCAGTCTATTCATGATAAACAACCTCAGAAAATAGGAATAGAAAGTCTGTGTCTTTACCTAATAAAACTATCAATGACAAACTAATTTCCAATATCATTCTAAATAGAAAAAGGATGAAAATTTCCCTCACAAATCAGGAAAGAACAGTGTGTCTGCCATCACTAATTCTATTCAATGTAGTCCTTAAAATATAAGCTAGAGAAACAAGAAAAGAGAAAGAAATAAGATTATAGAGATGATAGGAAGACTTTAGACTAGTATTATTTACTGATAATTTTATTCTCTACATAGAAGACCCTACAAATTCCACCAAAATAGTCCTAGAACTAATACCAAAGTTTTAACATAGCAGGATGCAATGTCAGCACTAACACTAAAAAAGTAGGGTCATTTTACACTGATAATAAACATTGTGGTAGATGGAATGCAAATCAACCTAACTGAAGAAGAGAAATCCCTCTACAATGAAAACTATGCTACTCTGAAAAAGAAGACTAATAGAATATTAGAAAAATGAAAATATCGCGTGTGCCTGGTTGGTTAGACATAACCAATATAGTCTACATGATCATCCTTTCAAAACTTTGATATAGACTTAATATAATCCCAATCAAAATAATAATAACATACCTAATAGAACTGGAAAGAAATAATCCCAAAATTCATATGGAAGCAAAAGAGAACTATAGTAGCTGAAACAAATCTGAGAAAGAAGGCCCCAGAAGGGGCCTGACAATCCTGAACTTCATGCTGTATTACAATTCTGCAGTGATAAAAACTGCACTGTGTTACCAAAAATCATTCAATAAATAAAAACTTACAAATACTAATAGAAGGGCCAGTTAGATACTTCAGTGGACTAAGAGGCTGCTTAAGCAAGTGCAAGGACTGGGGTTCAATCCTTGCCTCCACATGCCTTGCCAGCCCCAACCCCAGGCATGCTGACCTGGCCCCAAAGACTGAGCTTAGTGGCTCATGCCTACAATCCTAGTGCTGGAGAGGCTAAAAACAGTAGGATCACTATGAATCCCAACTGCTTAGTGAGATACTGTACCAAATACATTAATAAATCAAAAACAACAACAAAAAAACTCATATATTACAGGAATAGAACAGAAGATGTAGAAACAATGCCAGTGCATACAGTTATGTTATCTTTTTTTCTTTTTCAGTTACATTACCTTTGATCAAGGAGCCAAATCCCTGTACCAAAGGAGAGAGAGCCTCTTTAACAAATGTTGCTGGGAAAGTCGAATATCCACACAACAATGTTGAACTTATATCTCTGTCATTTACTATTCACTAAACTAAAATCAAAATGGCTCAAACACCTAAACATTCGAACAAAAATACTTAATTTGCTGGAAAATAAAAGTGGTAAAATTTTTCAAGACAGGCGTAGGAGAGGCTTTCTGAACCAAACTCTAGTTGCATTTGAGTTAATATCAAGAATCAATAAATCAAATCACATAAAATAAAGCTTCTGTAGAGCAAAGGATTCCAGTAGCAGAGTGACACGACAACCAATGAAATGTCAACAATTTATGCAAACTACTTTTTAGACAGAGGACTGCTATCTAAAATGAAGAACTCAAAATGAATCAGTAAATGAAATGAAGAACTCAACATATTAGATCCCCCCAAATAGAAGTCCTAATTGAGAAGTGAGCTTCTGAAATAGACACTCCTCAGACAAAGAAATACAAATGGATAATAAATACATTAAAAATGGGTTAACAACGTTGGTCTTTTGAGAAGTGTAAATTAAAACAACACTCACTCCAGACACAAAGAAATCAAACAATAACAAACCTTAGTGAGGATGCAGGGAAAAAGGAACACTTGTTCTTTGTTGGTAGGAGTATATATGGATGAAACCAGGGGTCGGCAAGATAGCTAGGCAAGTTTAGGCAAGTGCACAGGGACCATGGTTCAATCCCTAGTACACATCCTTCAACAGCCCTGCCCCCAGGGTGGGCTGAGCCAGCCACAAGATAAGTAAGTAAGTAAGTAAGTAAGTAAGTAAGTAAATAAATAAATAAACAAACTGATGAAACCACTATGGAAATCTGTATATAGATTTCTCAAAAAACCAAAAGTAGAAATTTCAATGGACCCAAGTGTTTCCCTTTTAGGTGTTATTCCACAAATTTAAAGACATAAAGCCACATT
>NW_004524666.1:1802875-1821132 GCF_000260255.1 Octodon degus | reverse complement strand
CCTACATTTTTTTTCAACAGATGAATGGATAAAAAAAAACATGCTACTTATACACAACAGAGTACTACTCTATCATAAACAAAGATAAACTTGAGTCAATTATATAAAACTGGATGCAACATGAGAATAGAAAGTTAAATAAAAGAACTGAAAATTAAAATCTTAAATATTTTATGGATTCTATAAAGAAACACAAAACAGATAATAGGAAGGAAAAGAAGCAAGAGAAACTTGCAAACCAGCCCAGACAATGTACCTAAAAGTGATAGGGCTCTAGTATAATTTTCTTACATGTTTCATAAGTACTTTGGCCTATTAGGCTTTTTTCAAGCTGTGTATATGATATTTCATTTCTAAGGTCTTCTAAGTAAATGAATCAGATTTTGGGAAAATTGGGATGGAAGGAAGGGGAAAATGATTTGGCGTGTGTCATGTGTACCCACCAATTCACTAGAATGAATGAGAGCATTACAAACAAAAAATATGTACTAAATAAGAGTAAAAAATCATTTTCTGTTATGTATATTACCCAATGAAATAATGATATATGTAATACAATATGAATTTTTCAGACGAAAATATATAAAAGGAAACTTCAGGGTATAAAATTTCTATTTCGTGTTTCAGCTACTTTGCTAACTTGTTATTGGCAATGAGATTCCAATTATGGAGGTGATTGCTTTGTATTTTGAAATGAGCATACCAATGCTTTCTTGAATGCTGTATTTAAGGTGTTAATGTACATTTTTATGGAGGTGAAAAGTTCCCAAAAGGGCTGTGAACACATGTAACAGCAAAGTTATTCAAACTATTTCCTTGAGCAAAGATTTGTGAATACACAAATGTGTGCTCTAACTAACCTGTTTTATTTTGGCAAAATGAATGCTGGCTAAGGACCACTCTACCTTAATTATAACCTTTTTTAGATAATCTATCATCACAAATTTCTTCACTTGGTATTTCTTTTGATTCTGATTGATTTGGTATCACCAGAATGGAGGAAGAAATAGCCTAAGCAATGGCTGAAGATCTATTTCAAATTATTATCATATCCTGAGCAATGTTGCGAAATTCCCATTGTCGTCCCCTACAATTTCAGTTGTCATCCTCTATAATTCCAGTGAATCTTCAGCTCATTCATTACATTCTCCTTTATCAAACAAAAAATATGGAAGCCATTGTTCCTCTCTACCCTGACCCTTACTTTCTCCCTCCATATTGTCACCACTGGCAGAATTGTCCATTTTTACATTTTTACTCCAATCTCTATGCAGATTGCTCTCAAGTTCATAGTTCTTTTCTTGAACTGTATTTTAATGAGGTGTGTGTCTTGCACTCACTATGTGTTCTACACTACTAGATTTCTCAGCTTTGCTTGCAGTCCAAACTAGAAGCAATACAATGACTCTTTCAATCAAATTGATACATTAAGAATTATTTCACACTTACATATAGAACAGTGATTTTCCTATCTCAGCCTGCCCGGCATGCGATTTACACTAGTGTGCCACCAAGCCAGGTTTCAGTGACTAGCATACATGCCTGGGGTTCTGGGGCTGGCACAGGACGCGGCACTAGGGATTGAGTCCAGGTCCTCGTGTTTGCCAAGCAGACACTTAGATCACTGAGCTATTTCCAAGGCCTCAATTTTTGATGTTTTCATGCTGGTTTTTCCAATGAAAGTATCTTCACCATTAGGGCAAGATGAATATTCTTTTCTATCCAATTTTTACCTTCTTTGTCAGGAAAACGGGCATTTTAAAGAAAATATACTGGTTTAAATTTCAGTCAAAATTTGTAGACACAAAGTAGATGATTGCAAAACACTTTCAAGTTTTCATGAAACTGATATGCTTCCTAAGATTATAGATTTTATCAGATGATATTTGTAATTTTTGGATTAAAATATTGTTAATCTTATTTCAAATAAATGATTTAAAAAACATCACTTCTTATATATTTGAATGAAAACCAAAGAAAAAATCAAGATTTTCAGACATATGCATGTACATATGTCACATAAATGCAGTCATATATACCTCAGGTTTTCGAGAAGAGCTTTTGTTAGTATGTGGAAAATTTAGGATTGAATAAGGAGTTCTGCTCAGAAAGCGTACTGAGAATTTTAACAGTACTTTTGTTTCTGCTTTTTTGTAAACTTCTTCATCAAAAGCACATGTATTAATTTCAAATGTATGAAATAGGATCAAATGATGCAGCATATTACTGATCTCATTTAGGTTTCAGTTGTATTGTGAGCATGTATTTTTCAAAGCACAAAATAATCTTTGGTAACAGAGTTCTTGACTTGTACACACGTGAAATGACAATTTAGTAAATAGACCACAAGAGTTTCAAATTGTTAATTTCCTCATGTTATTAAAATTATTTTTCCTACAGAACCTTCACTTGTTTTTAATGGGGAATACAACTCAGAATTCATAACTACTTGGAATGCGAGCACAATTACAAAGTCCTTTCTATGTTATTCAGAGGATACATATTCTAAAGGAGTAAGTGATCAATTTTAAGAACAAATGGCGCTATATATATAAGAATTTGTTTCAGGAGAGTGAGAACACATTTAGCAACACTTAAGAAATTTTATTTCATTATGCTAACCAAATGCCAAAGCAATCTTTAAAAATTAATGCTTTTGACTTGACATTTTACATATTCTATTCATTTTATTAGAATACAATGATAAATGTAATAAAAATGAAATATTTATGACAGCATGATGAAAGATATCATGTTTATATTAATACACAGATGTAGTTGACATTCAAATAATATAATTAAGAAAATAGAATTAGAAACAATTTGAGATATTATTTTTTATTCAGAGAGAAGAGGAGAGGAAAGGAAAGCAGAGGAGAAGAGAGGAGAGAAGATGCATGGTGCAGTTCAGCAATTGCAGCTCTCTAGGGGCTGAGATAGCAAGAGCTTAAGTTTCAAGCCAGGCTGGACTACAAAGATGACCCTACCATAGAAAACTATAACAGATGATAGATAGATGAAAGAAAGATGCATAGATAGATGGATAGATAGATAGATAGATAGATAGATAGATAGATAGGACAGACAAATACAGAAATTTGTCAATCTTTTGAAACACTAGAGAAAAACAGTACCTAAAGGTGAATATTACAGATAAGTTATATCATCCCAAATTCTTTGTTATGTCTTCAGGTTTCAGGATAAATCCTGAGGGGATTTGACTGACCTTATCAGATACAAAAGTTATATCTCTTGTTATATAGGTATTGCTCTTTCTTGGTGTTAACCATCCAGTGGAAAAATATGAAAATAAAGTTTAAAATTAAGGCCATATTAATATGATGAGCTGTAAAATGCTCAAGTCAACAAATTTGGACATTGACAGTCTTGTGGAAAACCCATTACTATTATGGACTATTGGACCATATTGGGATATTTTGCTGAATTCATGCACCTACAGTATTTAAATGACAATGGAATGCCCATCTCTGACAACACTAACCAAAAAGGGGCATACAAATGAACGACCATTTTATATCTGTATACTCAAGATAGTTAGGATAGATATGCAGCTCCATTCTCTTAATTCAATGAATAGAGAGGTTTGTTGTAATAGGATATCAGGTCTGCATCTTGTACAATGAGTAACTAAGACAGCAATATGCAATGTATTATTTATTGAAAATGTACTTGTAATCAGTTGTGAAACTGTCTCAATGCTATTTGTTTCTCAATAAAAATATTCAAAAAGAAAACAGTAAAACCATATTAATATGCTGAGTTATAAAAGGCTCAAGTCAACAACTTCTGACATTGCTAGTCATGCAGATAATGCACTACTATTATAGACTACTGAACGATATTGGATTACTTTGCTGAACTCATTTTGTTTCCAATTCTTGTCATTTCCATTCCTTTGAACTTGAATATATTTTATTTGAAATATATTAGTCTTTTAGATACACACACACATATATAAATATATAATTATGTCTGCGTCTCAGTTACTTCTTTCATTGCTGGGACAAATATCCAACACTCAAAATGAAGGTTTGTTTAGCTCATAGTCACTGGAGGTTTCAGTTCATGCTTGGCTGGCTTCAAGGCAGACTGGCACATGGAAGAGGGCAACAAAACAGCTATAGCAAAAGGGAGGAATAACAGTAACAATGGCAACAGAGAGCAAGTCTGTCTCTGTCTCTCTTATGTTACAGTCAGGCTATTTGCCCCAGGCTGGGTATAGCACTCACACCTGTAATGCCAGAAGTACTGAGATCCATAATCTCAGCCTTGGTTCATGAATAATCAGAAACTGTAGAACTGTGCTTCAAAGACTGCATGAGGCTTTGGGGGGGACAAATACATACAAACCACAACACTATGTCTTTACATTAGCAGCCACAAGAAAAGTTGGATAGATTAGTATTTTATGCAATTTAATTGATATAGTATAAAGTTTTGGGGATTAGAATATTGTTTGCATCATAATGAAACTTCCTCCTTTTATCAATTCATTTTAGTAAGCAGGAATTTCAAAGTGAATTTTATTTTATGAAAATTGTGGATTGCTAAATTATGGTTTCTAATGAAAAGAACTTTTATAAAAATTTAGATTTTTGTAAAGAATTCTATATTTTCCAAAACATTAAAATATGAATACATTTAATTGGCTCTCTTTTCAGATATTCAACCAACTTGAATATTTTTTTAAAAATTATAACTCATTATTTAGGCTCACATGTGCCTATAAAATCAATAAGTGCTCCTCAAATTACTCGAGATTCAATTATATATCCTAAGATAACACTTTTAATCAGGGTTAATGACTCTGAAATAATACAGTTGAATCTTATGAGAGGTACTCAGGAGCAGCAGAAGTGGTTACTCAACTCTCACTATCTACTAAACAGTGTGTTAAATGCAGAGAAAAATACTCTACCTTAGAAATTTATAATTTCTAAAAAAGAGAAATTTCTAATTTCATATGCCAGAAGTGACATATCTACATAAAATTAATATTGAATGTCCTATGTAATCTCTATAGTAAATGCTTAATTCCAAACATATTTCTGAAAGACATGAATTCTCGAAAATAAACATAAATCAGTAACTATTACATCTAGAATACATACGGTCGCTATGGCTCATAGATACAATTACTTCATGATTGACAAATCTGTGGGGTAGTCATTGTCATTCATATTTGATGAATTTTATAAGTCTCTGGCCAAAAGAGATTTCAAATTATTCACAAGCACAAAATGATTATATATTGCAGTGGAAAAAAAACTGATCTCTGACCATCTCCAATAAGAATATATATATATATATATATATATATATATATATATATATATATGCAATGGCAAATGACACAGTAATCTAAAAGCCAGGTATTTTGTGAGGAAGATGAGCACCTTTCAATAACTACATCAAACACAGTATAAAATTCACTGTGCTGCAAAAATTGAGCTATCTCAAAATGCATTAAACAGATTATCTCAGGAAAACAGCAATTTCTGTTCTATATCTAGTTTAGCCAGTGTACTAAAAGAGCACAAAATGTATTTTGTACAATATTTGTTTCTCCTAGCACTTTGGTGGACAGCCCGCCCCCAGACTTGTGCCACAATCCTCACCAAGCATTTCCCAACCATAGGGAGAGAATGTTTTTACTCCAAGGAGACTGGAGCCTTACGTTGCTGACCTTTGTCCTGATTCAGAAGCAAAAGTGTTTCCATACTGTTGTCTCCTTGACTCATCTCAATTATAACAAAACAAAATAAATCTTTAAGACAGAAATGCACTTAAGATAGCTGATTTACTATTGTTCTGAGCTAACAAAAGTCTTTTTCTCTCTTCCTAGCACATTTCAGATGTGATAATAACAAAATAAATCTGTTGGAAACAAACAAATCTCTTTGGGAGCTAGAGAAAAGCTCTTAAAAGAGCCATTTCGAGGCACCCAATTTCCTCTCTTCCACATTTGGATGTTCAGATATGGTTTGGAGAGAAAGACACTTGAAAGACTATATATCAGATAACTTGTCTCCTGTGAGGAACAATTTCTGAAAAACAAGCCACTTAAATGTGCTGATTAATAGCTTATTTTTTATTAATCAGTCTCTTGCATTTCATTCAACATATCAAATATTGTCTAATGGATTTCTACAAATATATATATATATATATATATATATATTTTACTGAATTTATACTTTGTCCATGATCATCTCTGTGCTGTGATATTACCATTGCACCACAGATAATTTGAACTTATTTTCATGACAACCGAACAATTCGCCACCCCTTTTCCATGACACAGATGATCGCTCTTCAAAGCCTTCCTGGTTGCCATCAGAGGGCAGTTCCTCACACCTCTCCATGACCTCCTGTAATTCCAACAGGCATCTAGGGAGGCTGGCTCTTCTGAACCTCCAAAAAGCATAGTAAGGGCTGATGAGATAGCTCAGCAGACTAAGCACTTGCTTAGGCAAGTGCAAGGACTCGGGTTCAATCCTTGGCACCACTTGCTGCACCAGCCCTACCCATGGGCACCCTGAGCTGGTAACTGAGACCTGGCATAACGGCTCACGCCTATAGTCATAGCACAGGGGAAGCTGAAAACAGGAGAATCACTACGAGTCATAGCTGGGTAGTGAAGCCCTGTATCAAATACATTTTTTAAAAAAGAAAAGAAGAACAAAACAAACAAAACATGTATAGACAAAATCTCCAAGGAAAAGCCCTAGTAAAGCAAAAGGACTGGGAAAGGAGAAGCTTAATAAAAGAATTACTTAAGGCAATATCACCCTACTCCAGTCAAACATCAACAGCAAAGTGATTCCCTTCCTTTGTGTTTTCCATCCTGTGGTACATGTGACAAGGCCAGGAACAGAGATTATATTCAAACCTAGGTGCATATCCTTGCATACAGGAGTTAGGGCTCTATTATACCACAGAGGTAAAAGAGGGCCATAGCAGAGGGTTCACCTTCTATGCCTTGGATAAAGAAGGCAGTAGATAACTCTTTGTGTAGAATGTGTCAGTAGGGTACAGAAGCTAGCTGAGCCCCTCCATTACTCAGCAACACTGAGAGCTAATGAACAGAAGAAGTTAAGCATCACTCTTTCACTAAAACCACTCCCCTTCATCACTAGCATGTGAAGAACTGAGTCCTCACATTAGCTTGGCCCATGAAAGATAAAACAAGGTTGCAGAAGGCAGAGCTAGCAGTCACTCTCAGTTTTCCCCTTCTGCGTATATAGGGCCTCCAAGGCTTGCCTAGGAATTGACTCAGAAGGAAGGGGTCCATTTTTAATTATGGAAGGAAAAGAAAGGTCAACTTTATATGAACTTTATATCCAAGCAAACACTAGGAATACAGAGAAAATATAGATAAGCTTAGGTGAAGGACAGTATAATTTGTTGCTAGAATGCTGTTGAAAACCAAAAAACAATAAAATTTAAAGAGTATTTGAACAGTGATTCATGAATTGGGCACCTTCAAACCCAGAATTAGCCTGATAGTTCCAATCATGGAGCAAGGGGAAGGATTTCATAATGTAAGACAGGATCTATGAAGGGAAGAAAAATTTTAATTTGTTATGTATGATAACTTAATTGCTTATCTGATGTTTTCTATTTCAGTGTCTCTAGCTACATGTTTATTGGCTGCTTCTGATTGCTTGTGCTTAAGCTCTTTTTAAAAAATGTAGTCATTTACCAGAAATAGCTTGCAAATCAAACATATTAAGGTAATTTACAAGGACTAACTAGATTTGTTTGCTCAAGGATTCTTCAAGACTGGTCTTCACTTTAATTGACTTTATCAAAGCCTTTTCTTTTTTGAAATGTATTTGGTAGAGGGTCTCACTGCACAGCTCAGACTTGTGATGCTCCTGTTTTCAGCTTTCCCAGCACTGGGATTACAGGAGTGCACCAAAATCAACACACGTTCTTAAGGAACAGGCAAGGAATTTTTCTTAAGAAGGCCAGATATTAGAAAAAGATGTAAAACTTTTTGACAGGAAAAAGAAACTACTTTTTTTAAAGGTAAAAGAGAAAGAGTGAACAAAATGTACCTTTATGAAGCAAAAGTACCTCTAATCACGTGACTCCCCCACCTAAGTACTTTTCATGATGAAAACTGCAATTTGGCTTCTCCAAATTTCTGGAATCTGCACTGTTCTTTTGACTTCACTCTCAGCTTCACACATTTCCCTCCCAGAAGCAGATGGGTTGGCTTTGCAAGCTTTCTTTTGAAATTTTGATGGAAACCTTCATGTCCCTACAACTCTTGCTTATTGTAGGTACATGAAGCCAGTACCTCATAGATGACACTGAGGTCTGTCACTAGCCTGAACAGTAGGGCAGTTGTTTTGCATTTTGGTGTTGCTTTGGCCTCTCAGTTCTGGAATGTCTGAGCATGGTTAATTTATTTCTGTGAGTCAATTCTAGTTTTGTAGGCAGCTTCCATTTTGGAGCATGTAGTCCTCAAACTTTCTTAAAGTAATTTCTACTTTTGAAGTTTTAAATGTGTCTAAGGTGGGACCTAGATCTTTCTTCAAATACTCTCAAAGCATTTCTTTTTATCTAGTCCAGATTTTTACCCTTTTTTATTGTTAATCTTTTGGGCTAATCTATTCTACCTTTACAGTCCACACCTTTGTTGGAGTTTTGTTTTGGGCCCAATTCAACTTAAAGTCATTCAGCTATGATATTTTTTTCTTGATTCTCAGAGTAAAGCTAGGTAAAATCCTCCATTGTTAATTCTAATGCCTAAGAATCAAGGAAGACATTATGTCATGTCTTGGTCACTCTTCTTTCATTTCTGGGACAAATAACCAACACTCAAAATTTGGGAAGGAAAGGTTTATTTAGTTCACAGTTACTGGAGGTTTCAGTCCATATTCAGCTGGCTCCAAGGCAGAGTGGAACATGGCAGAGAGCAACCTTTCATGGAGGCAGAAGAGCAAGAGAGCAAAGGGAGGAGTAGCAGCAACAACAGCAAGAGAGAGCAAGTCTGTCTCTCTGTCTCTCTTATATTACATTCAGGCTACCAGCACCACACTGGGTGTAGCACTCACACCCATAATCCCAACAGTATTCAGACCCATAATCCCAGCATTACTCAGACTCATAAATCCCAGTCTTGGATCATGAATTAATCACAAACTATAGAGCTGTGCCTCAATGAGTGCAAAAGGTTTTGAGGGGACAAATACACACAAAACATAACATGTCATTTCTAGCCTTTTTCTGAATGTAAATCTCAGAATTATGTGTATGTTTTGGAGGTGAAAGACACTGGAAAGCTTTAAAGGTAAAGGCCTTACAACTAGGAATTTTCAGGTCAAGTAGTATAGGAGAGAGAGAGTGACAAAGATGAGGTTTTGGAGACTGGGACTCTGAGAGATCGAAACAAACACACCCTTTCTCTTCCACTTTGTTGTATTCAATCCTGATGGGCTGGCCCATGCTTACCCATGTTGGTGAGGTGATATTCTCCACCAATGCAAATGTTAACCTTTTCATGAAACATCTACATTAGCAACCCAGAAGTAATATTTTACCAACTAACTGAGCACGTCTTAGCCCAGTTAAGTTCACCTGTAAACTTATTGCTAATTGAGGTTAAAAAAAAAAAGCCCTGAAGTATAGGGCTGTTGGATAATGATGATGATGATAAAAGTTAAAGAAATTGTGACTTTCAGGAAGAATAGCAGCAAAACACATACTCTATAGCATAGAAAAAAATGCATAGAGCATCTTAAATTCTTCCAGAAGTAGAGATCATAGAACAATAAACAACACAAAATTTAAGGACAGATGGATGCTTCCAAAAATATCAAAAAACACTTATTTATTTGAGAAACATGACAATAAAGCCTGGTTAAAATAATTTAGCTAAATATCTGAATAAAATCTCAAAGGGCAGATGAAGGAATATGGGATCCCTGGGTTCCTGAGGATCTTCCTCATCCTCAATCACCTCAGCCAACACCATAACACACTAATTTGATTTACAGTCATCAGATGTTCAAAGTGGTGGTGGAGCAGCCTCTGCTGGGTTTATTGTTCTAGCTCCTGGTCGAAGTATTGCTGACTATGTGCCTAAGATCTCCAGACAAGCAGAGATTAAGATCACGGACATGGAAAGCAAAAATCTTGTAATGGATCAGTAGTGCCACTTCCATTTCCACCCTGACTCATGGTCATTTTTCAAATGCTGAAAGAAAGCAAATGGGGCATGGAGGGTTCTGTGAAATCAATATTCTATCCCCAATACAAATATTTTTCAAACGCAAAGGAAAAAATAATCTTTCAAGTAATAAAGCACTGACAAGGTTCACTGGCAATGGAACAATAGATCTCAGTGAATGTTAAAGTCTTTAGGAAGAATGAATATGATACTGAAATAGGACAAGGACCTAGAAAAAATAGCGGAAATGAAAAAAAGGTACATGTCAAGTGCGGTTTTAATTTCTTATTTAGGTCTTTTAAGATTATGACATGTCATATTAAAATGTGAAAGTCACTTTTATATCTAAGTACAAATGACTAAGCCTTGGATATGAAAGCTTTAAAAAATAACCAAACAAAGACTTTTAAAATTTTGATGTTGCTTTTCTTATGTAAAAATTCCTAAACACCCTTGTTTTATTCTCTCATGAGAGTATGTATATTTTGTTTTAACACAAGTTTTAGAAATATTGCTTTCTTACTAATTGATAAAATTATAGAAAATAAACTTCAATTGATGAAAACAGAATAATTATACCTCAGAGAATCAGAGATTTCACTATTTCAGGTATTTCATAAAAGCCCAAAATAATCTGAAGTTACAAATTCATTTATGTGACATGAATTATCAGACTTTTGAGGATGACCTATTCATCGTACGCAACTTTAAAAGCATCACGTATATATTTCCGAGATATCAAATGTATAATTTTGGAATAAAATTTGAAGTAGAAAGTGCATTTAGTGAAGTAAAATGATTCAAGAGGCGCATATTGCACTTATAACACTTATACCCAATGATACGGGCTTCCAAAGAGAGGAGGCTGTGGTGCTGTGAAGAAAAGCAATTCCATTCCCAGTAGGTTATCGCAGTGTATTTTCAGAAGTTTCTAATTGAAGGCATGCTTCATTTGCCTCGGTTATAAAAAACCCACATTTGCTCATGATTATGTCTATAAATGCCCTCATAAAATGTGCTCTAAGAAACACTCCCACACACTTACATATGCACACACACATTTTATCATTTACTCAGAAATGTGTGGTGCAGCTCAGTCCTTATGTGATTTTTTTCTGAAATAAATAATAAAATAATAAAATAAATGATGATAAAAATGATGGTTAGCCATATGAAGTAGACCCTGCACTCTGGACTCATGAAATATAACTTAAAACTAGAAAATGTGAGGAAAGCTTTCAATATTATGTCCTCTATGTGTTGATTTATTTAAAAAAAACAATGAATTGGTGTGTCTTAAAATGTCTTTGTGGTTTTGTTTAGAGTGCCTTAAGAATATTGATATTCATGAACAAACATACACAGAAAAAAACAGAAAATGTTTATCCAGCATGACAAATTTCTTCTTTTATTCTGGAACTTTATAATACTTTGTTTAGTGCTTTTGTTTTTCTTTCCCAGACCTGGGGATTGAACTCAGGCCCTTGTGTTTGCCAGGGAAGCACTTATTCCACTGAGCCATTTCCCCGGCCCCTACTTTGTTTAGTTCTCATGAGCAATAAAAGGTATATTACCACATACTCCTAATTTCAAAGTGCAAGAACAAAAGACTGAATTAGGAATTCAAAAGACTCAGAGGACTGATTTAGGAATTGAATATTAGTAGTGGTAAAAATCACCAAGTGAATTGCATTTAGGTCTTTTTTCCTCTTTCCAAAGGAGGCAGGAGAACACTGATATGAAATATGAAATTATTTTTAACCTCAAATTTATTTTCATCAGATGATATGTGATTCATGAGAATATCTCTCTAAGAAACTCTAGTTTGTCTTTCTTTTAATACGTAAAATCTTATTTCAAAATTAGAAATTATCTCATGTTTTGGTGTAAAATGGACACGTCAATGTTTTGAATCTGCCATTAAATATTCTGTGATCTTGGACAAATTACTAGGTGAGCAAGTTGATTCCTAGTCTTGTGAAGCAGAAACTTTAAGAGAAAAATTTTGTTCTATAATAATTACTTGTGAATAATAAGTGTTTTGGTTATTTTAACCCTAAAAATAGTAATTATTGAGGGAGAATGAGAGAGACAGACAGAAGAGTAGAGAAGAAGGGTTAATTAGAATAAGGAAACATTTTCCTAAAATGTAGATCTCACCTTTCTACAATATGATGTCTCAGATCAAGTCACTACCTACAAGGGATCATTGGACATTGCACAAGAAATTTTGGAAAGTTATGAATGTACAGATTATTAATCATGTCTTTACAAATGGTGAAGTATGTACAAATCAGGTCGTCTTAAGTCCTTAATAATTTCAGTCAAGGAGGAAAGTCAAGGTCTTTCAAGCTCACGAGGGTTAGAGATGCAGCAGAACACACATAGTGCAGGGAAACAACTAAAAATGAGTTTTCCAAGTTGAAACCTCAGATGAGGTATGGCTGTAGGAGCCAAGGAACTGTTCTCACTTTCTTTATCTATTGAGTCCCTGCTATGACCCAGTAGTATTTTGCACAAACTTTGGAGACATTGCACTGAGGCATCCAGAAAGACTCAACTATTGTGGGATAAATACACTTGTACAGGCAGAAACAAATATTAAATCATTTTGCTAATGCTAAGCTCTTATTCTGCTACTCAGAAATAATTTAACACCACAAACATTAAATACCTCTATATTCACAATAATTTCTATTGGGCAGTGCTGCTTTTTACTGTACTTTTAAGTGTTAAGATCTGTTCATAGTAATATTTTAAATGATATGAAATTCAGAGGAAATGTTATGATTTTTTAAATAACACAATCTACTGTAAAATGCCTAAAAATGAACACAATGATAATGGTGTACTTAAGGAAGGAGATTTAAGTACAAAAGATTATAGATTGTTAATGACAGTAGGAAAAGGTATAAATCATAAAAGACATAAAATATAAATTCTTTTTTTCATTGAGAACAAGGGAAAATAATTCCCCAAATGATTAGATTCTCTGAACAATAATGAACAAACAACTAATACTTATTAGAAACTAAAGATTGGTAAGAACACCAGGGATTCTAACATATTTGTGAGTGCAGTTACAATAACTTTCTTACATTAGTGGATTATAGTTAAAAGAAACATCAGGTTCAATTAGAACTATGAATTATATTAGTATTTTTCCTTAAAATGTTTTTATCTAATCTGGTTTTTAATGGGATATTCAATAGTTATAATATAAAAAAGAACATTCTTCATCATGCTTCAGATAACACAGCTGAGGTAACATTAAATAGGTATACCCAAGTAGAAGTCCTCTCATTCTCTCCCCTACCCTCTCCTTCCCCCTCCCCCTCTCCCTCCCCTTCTCCCTCCCCCTCTCCCTCTCCCTCCCCCTCTCCCTACCCCCTCCTTCTCCCTCTCCCTCTCTCTGTCTTCCTCTCCTTCTCCCTCCCCCTCTCCCTCTCCCCCTCTTGTGTATGTGTATTAGTGTGTGTGGTATGTGAAGCTGGAAAATCAAGCTTCTTGGATCTCCCTGATTCACCCCTGGACATGAGTGTTCAGGAGCAAATCACCACTATGTATGATCTCAGGAGGATCTTTCTGTAAGTTTAACATTCACAAAGAGGTAGATATGGGTACCAGGACCATATCATACAATACAGCAGGAAACATGACAGTTTACAAAGTGATAGAAAATTTTGCAGGAAGAATGATTACTAATTAAGCTATAAGAGCATTCATGTTACCTATATAAATATCTCCTCAGGATTACTGGTATTCATTGAAAAATATTGGCTTGCCCAGACTGTCTGCCCCAACTTGAGCCAGTTAGTCTTAGCAGGCAAGATTTGGATTTAGAGATTGTAATATCAGCCATGTACAGCTTGACTTTTTAGGGCTTTTGCCTTTTAACATTTTTAAGATGATCCTCTCTGAGCTGCAGTGATGCTGAGGTTATTTTCTTTCCTTTTTCCTCTTGGTACTGAAGTGGTGGTGTGGTTTTCTTTTGGTTATTCTTAAAGAAAATAAAGGACATGCTACACAGTTCAGACTCATAGTGATCCTCCTGTTTCAGGACCCTAAAGGGTGGGATTACAGGCTTGCGATACCAGGGATCAAACCCAGGTCCTTGTGCTTGCCAGGCAGGCACTCAGACCACTGAGCTCTCTCCCCAGCTCAAAATTTTATCTTCAAACAAGATTCTCCTCTGTTTCAACTGGCAGACCTCGATAGGGTCTATGTCCCTGTGTCTCTGTATCCTGTGCTGAAGAAAATGCATGGTTATGCCTCATGTAAAAACTAAATACAAACAGTTCTTTAAGAGTTTTAGTCATCTTACACTAGCAGAACATTTTAATAAGAGCAAAATGATATATTTTATTTTTCTTTCTTTAAATTACTTTAGCTGCTGGCTGCTTTTTGACATAAAGGATGATTCTAATATCATAGATTATCTAAAAAATCATTTACTTTTTTCATATTCAGATGAGGTAGCAATATTACTGGCAGGACTTAGGTGAAATCCAGTGATAAATGTACTAACAGCAAATACATATCTCAATTCTGCACAGAATCAATGAAGTTATAGCACCATTATTAAATAATCACATGATAATTTTCTATGTTTCACATTTGGTATGTATGTTATAAACTTCATTTATGTTCTGTAATTTCTGTAGTTGAAGTATGTTTTTAAATGGCTTTAATAACTCTTTATTACATTCCTGGTCTCCTTTTCATTAAACAACAGAAGGCTTTTCCCATATGGGTGCGCAACATGCACAGCCGAATGTCCAAGGCTGTTCTTTGTAACTCCTTGTAGTGCTGTTCTTAAGTTGTAGGAGTTGTAGGCACATTTTCCTGTGTAATTTTTGAGAAGTGATGTCCCTATGTAGAGGGTTGATACTTTCCTCTGCTCTGAACACATGTAGCTGGAGTATATGTGTGAACATATTGTGGAACAGGAATTGTCATCTTGGATTGTGAGGAGACCTCTGGAGACTACCAGGTCTAGAAATAAGATGGATCCATATGGAGCCCATAAGTGATCTACACATGCTGGTTATCTAGTTTAGGGGTCCTTCGCCTGAGGAATGCATTTCGTCTTGTGTTACTTGTGATTTTGTGTTAAGCACATTTTACCATAATGTCACATACCAGAATATGGTGCAAATGATGGTACTTCATCCTTGGAAAATTATAATCCATTTTATACTTTCAATTAGCTGGAGTAGGAATTATTAGCACCATATATTTCACTTACTTTTTGTTGTTCATAAATAAAATGGTTTAACAGATTCATGCGTGTGTAGCAATGTATGTTCTCTGTATAATAATCAGTGTTCAGTGGTTTCATTCTATGTGATAATACATATTTTTACTAAGCAATATAAGGCAAGGGTATAAAATATTTCCACTTCCATTAAAATTTCTGTCTTTGAATGACAATCATAACTTTACTAGCTAAGGCCAGCCAAATAGCTCAGAGGTTTAAAGTGCCTGCAAGCAGGCACAGGGGCTGGGGGTTCAATCCCCAGACCTGCCATGCCGGTCCCATCCCCCGGGCATGCTGAGATAGCAATCGAGACTTGGTGTGGTGGTGCACTCCTGTAATCCCAGCTCTTGGGAGGCTATAAACAGGCAGATCACTATAAGTCCGATCTAGCAGGGAGACCCTGAACACCCTGTAGACCCTTCCCTAAAATACAAACAAACAACAAAAAAAAACCAAAATACTTCACTAGCTAATTACTCAGAAACAATATGTACAAGAACATTATTTCAGAGAGCTATTATGAGACTTAAGTATGATATAAGCTGCTAACATTATGTCGATTGTCAAGATCATTATTTGTATGTCGATGGAATTGATCAATAAATTAACTATAACATTTGAATTCCATCACATTTGGTTAAAACTTGTATTGCACTCATTTGTATATTTATTTTCTGTAAACTTCAAAATGTTACCAAAAATGAAGGATATGTTAGTGTTCTGAACCAAATGATTTTTTAAAATTTTATTTTAAAGAGAAAAAATGTAAAACAAACTTTCAAATCAACGTAATAGAAGAGGAATAATGCTTAACACATTTCTTTTCTTTTCTCGTATTTAGTACAGCGTCTACAGGGTCTTACTGCACAGATGCTCCTGTTTTCAGCCTCACAAGCGCTGGGATTGCAGGAGCATGCCAGCACACCCAGTCTCAATCAGCTCTCAGTGAGCCGTAGGGGCAGGACCAGCATGACACAACTGGGACTGAACCCTGGTCACTGCACCTGTCTGAACATGTTCTTTAGTCTGCTGAGCTATCTGGCTGGCCCCTTGATATCATTGCATTTAAATTAAAGTACAATTAGAGTACAAGACATAAATGTTTAATTTTCCAAACAATATTAGCACAAAGTTTTTGTTTCAATGAACTAAGAAAAATTAGTAGTATAATGATCTTAACATATAATGTGTATGTATTTCCTTTCTCCTTTTTTCCCCCTTCCAACATCCCAGTTTTTCTTTCCTTTTGAGCAGTTTCTTCTCATTTTATAGTATCTATTGTGCTTTGGATCAGCTATTCACACATTCACTTATGAGTGTGGTCTAAGTTTCGTCCATTCACCTACAAAAGTCTCAAGTTCCTCCTTCTTTATTTCTGAGTAGTGCTCCATTGTGTAAAAAGATCACATCATTTCATCCATTTCTCAGTTAATGGGATTTTGGGGTGTTTCCAAGATCTTACTATTATACATTGTGGTGCTATTAACAGGGTGCACATCAACTGCTGTGAGGATGATGCTTTTACTTCTTCTGGGAAGACACCTACAGGAAGGCAAAGCTAAGTGAGATGGGACTTCTAATCCTAGCTGTCTGAGTAATGTCCACAATGATTGTCACACTAGTTGCACCAGTGTACACTTCCAACAACAGTGATGAGTTCATTTCTTTGCTTTTGTTACTTATTGATTTCCTGATCATAGCCATTCTTTCCAGGGTGAGATGGAATCTCAGTGCTGCTTAAATCTACATCTATAAATTACTAGTGATGGACATTTTTTCATATACATATTTTCTGTTTTGTTTCTTTACCTGAGAAGAGTTTATTCAGCTTAGATGCCCATAGTTTTTTGATTGGATGTTTAAATTTGAGAGAACTGATTTTTTTAAAAGAATCTTGATATGTTCTTTATAATAATCCTTTATCTGAGGAACAACTGGGAAACATTATTTTTCCACCATGTAGGTTATCTGTTCATTTCATTGGTGGTTTCTCTTGATGAGAAAAAAAAATTTTTAGTGTATTTGATGTAGGGTCTACGGGGTCTCACTATGTAGATCAGACTCATAGTGATTCTCCTGTTTTTAGCCTCCAAACACTGAGATTACAGGCACATGCCACCATGCCCAGTCTCAATCACTGTCTCAGTGCACCCCGGGGGCGGGGCTGGCACAGCACTTTGGGGATTGAACCCGGTCCACGGTGCTCTGCCTAAGCAGCTGCTTTAGTCCACTGAGCTATCTGGGTGGTACCAAAAGCTTTTTAATAAGATGAGATCTCAGTTGTTGATTCCTTGTGGTAGTTCCTGTATGATGGGGCTTTTATGCATAAATTCTTTGCTTACACCAATGTCTGCAAGAGGTTATTCTGTCTTCCAGAAGCTTAATGTTTCATTTCAATATTTAGACTTATGATCTCCTTCAAATTTAATTTAGTGCATGGTGCAAGACATGGGTTCAATTTTTATCTTTAGCATATGCCAAGCTAGTTTTTCCAGCCTCTTTTTAAAGAGGCTATTTTCCTTCCTGGTAATGTATTTGGTAATGTTGTAAAAGGTAAGGTGGCTGAGTTTGTCTGGAGTTGTTTCTGCATCTTCTAATGTATTGCATCAATCATTGGACCTGTTTGGAAATGATTTAACAATAAATCTAATTCTCATGTCAATAATTTACAGTTACTTTTTGTATAAGATGTCTTAATATATATTCTTTCAGGAGAGATAAATGCAATATAAAATACACTCACTATGATATACACTAAATCTCTTTTTATTTCTTGAAGATAGTGCAAAATAG
>NW_004524666.1:1801137-1802241 GCF_000260255.1 Octodon degus | reverse complement strand
ATGCCCCTGCCTTGCCTTTGTTTCCCAGAATGTCCTTTCCTATTCTAGCTCTCTTCTGGTTCTAAATAAATTTTAGAATTGTTTTGTCTAATTCTGTGAGAATTCTTGTTGTAGTTTTGGTCAGAATTACATTAAATCTTTATAAAAATTATAGAGATATGGCTATTTGGTTATATTGGTTCTTTCTATCAAAGAGCTAGGAAATCTTTCGATTTTACGTTATGCTCTTCAATATCCTTTTTCAGATTACTATAGTTTTTAATATACAGGCATTTGCATCCTTCATTAGACTAATTCCAAATTTCTTCATTGTTTTGGATGTTATTTTGAAAGGTATTATTTCCTAATTTCTCTCTCAATGAGTTTGTTATTTATGTAAAAGGCTATTGTTTTTTTGAGTGTTGACTTTGTATCCACCTGTACTACTGAATTCTTTCATTAAATTTAGCAAGTTTTATTGGGATTTGGGGGGTCATCTATGTAGAATACCATGTCATCCACAAATAACATTAATCTTTTTCCTTTTCTATCCTTCTTTCTGTTATTTCTTTGTCTTGTCAATTGTTCTGTACAGTTTCCAGGCCATGTTGAATAAGAGTGGATATATATAGTGAGCATTCTTGTCTGATGCTCCTGATTTCAGAGAGAAAGATTTCAGCTTTTCTCCATGTAGTATGATGCTAGATGCTTTATCACATTGAGAAAAAAGTCATCTATTCTAATTTTCTGTAGTTTTTTAAATCATGAATTGATGCTAGACTTTATCAAAATATATTTTTCAGAAAAAGAACATATATTTTTGTTCTTTGCTCTGTAAATATGACGTGTTGCATTTATTAATTTATGTTTGTTGAACCATCCTGTATCTCTGGGATGATTCAAACTTAGTCATGATACATAAGCTTCTTGATGAGTTACTACATTCTTTCAGCAGTATCTTATGGAGAATTTTTGCTTTTATTTTCATTAGATTGAGTTCTCTTTCATATCAGGGTAATACTTGCTTACAGAAATTGAAATAGAAGCAATGCTCCCAAATTAAAGATTTTTCAATGTAGTGGTATGAGATCATCTCTAAATTTCTTGTAGAATTCAGCAGGGCAC
>NW_004524666.1:1800359-1801037 GCF_000260255.1 Octodon degus | reverse complement strand
TGTTGACTTTGTATCCACCTGTACTACTGAATTCTTTCATTAAATTTAGCAAGTTTTATTGGGATTTGGGGGTCATCTATGTAGAATACCATGTCATCTGCAAATGACATTAATCTTTTTCCTTTTCTATCCTTCTTTCTGTTATTTCTTTGTCTTGTCAATTGTTCTGTACAGTTTCCAGGGCCATATTGAATAAGAGTGAATATATATAGTGGGCATTCTTGTCTGATGCTCCTGATTTCAGAAAGAAAGATTTCACCTTTTCTCCATGTAGTATGATGCTAGATGCTTTGAAACAGATATCTTTTATCACATTGAGAAAAAAGTCATCTATTCTAATTTTCTTTAGTTTTTTAAATCATGAATTGATGCTAGACTTTATCAAAATATATTTTTCAGAAAAAGAACATATAGTTTTGTTCTTCGCTCTGTAAATATGACGTGTTGCATTTATTAATTTATGTTTGTTTAACCATCCTGTATCTCTGGGATGAATCAAACTTAGTCATGATACATAAGCTTCTTGATGAGTTACTACATTCTTTCAGCAGTATCTTATGGAGAATTTTTGCTTTTATTTTCATAGATTGAGTTCTCTTTCATATCAGGGTAATACTTGCTTATAGAAATTGAAATAGAAGCAATGCTCCCAAATTAAAGATTTTTCAATGTAGTGGT
>NW_004524666.1:1785605-1799559 GCF_000260255.1 Octodon degus | reverse complement strand
TCTCATGTACAACAAAGAACAATACATATTTTGATGCTGTGAGGTGGAATGTTCTTTACACATATACAAGGTCTATTCATTGAAAACTTTGGTTAAGCTCTAATAGTTCTTTTTTTTACTAGTTGATCTTTTTGTCACAGTGAGGTATCGAGATCCTGAAATATAATTGCATTAGTGATTATTTGATTTTTTCACATCTGTTAATATTTCTTTCATATGGTCTGTGCAGTGGCATTTGTTGCATATGTATTTATGATTGTTATCTCTTTATCTTAGATTGCTCCCTTTACAATGATATAGTAACCTTTATTGTTTCTGTTAGTGTTGGCTTGAAATTTACTTTTGCTGCAAAGAGAATAGTAGCTCCAGCTTTCCCTTAGATTCCTGTTTCATGGAGTATTGTTTTCCATTCTTTCACTTTCAGCCTAAGAAGTTTTTTGAATTAAATGTGTTATTTCTGTGTAGCATGGTGTTGGATTGTGCTTCCTAATCTTTTCTGCTACTCTGTGTTATTTGATTGGTGAATTGAGACCATTAACATTGATGTTTATAACTGATATTCACTGACTTCTCATTGTCATATTATTTTCTGTTGTTAGTTCTCCCTTCCCACCACTTAATTGTTTGCCTTGGCTACTGGATTTCTTTTGTAGGGTTCATGGAATTGTATTTCTTGTAATGCTTTGTAGAACATCCTTCAAAATCTTTTGGAGTGCTGGTTTGGTGGTCACTAATTTCTTCAGATGTTCTTTGTTTTGGAAGTATCTTATTTCTCCACCAGCTTTGAATGGTATTTTTGCAGTGTACATCAATCTGGGTTGGAGGTTGTTTTCTTTTAGAATATGAAATAGTTCCCTGTAAGCTCTCATTGAATTGATTGTTTTTACTGAGAGGTCAGTGTTATTCTAGTGGGTTTTTTCTTCATCAGTGATTTATTTTTCTCTAATTATTATTTTTTTTTGGGGGGGGAGAGTCTACAATTTTTTTTTCAGGATCTCACTACTAGATCAGACACACAATGATCTGCTTGTTTACAGCCTCCCAAGTACTGGGATGACAGGTGCGCACTACCACGCCCAGTCTCAATTGCTGTCTCAGCATGTCCTGGGGGCAGGGCCAGAATGGCAGGCCCAGGGATCAAATCCCTAGCCCATGCTTGCAGGCACTTTAATCCACTGGCTATTTAGCTGGTCCTTTGCGGGTACTTTAATCCACTGAGCTGTTTGTCCCACCCTGTTCTAACTGATTTTTAAGAATATATTATTGTATTGATTTTATGGAATTTTATTAAATAGGACTGGCTGTGGAATTTTTAATCATAGCTAATGGACATTTTATATGCTTCACTTATCTGTATGTGAAATTATTTTTCCCTACCAAATAAGTTATGTCGTGACATCTCTATCTATCTCTATCTCTATCTATCTATCTATCTATCTATCTATCTATCTATCTATCTATCATCTATCTATCATCTATCTGTCTTCTAATTTGTGCCATCTCCTGCTTTTTCATTGACTCAAATCAATTTTAATTTATTCTCTTTGCTTCACCTTGCTGCTGCTGGATTGATTTCTCATGGTCCTTTGCTATTTTTAAGAAATCTTTCTTTTCATGGTGGCTAACCACAAGCCTGTCTTCTATATCTGAGGTCCTGTCCTCACATTTTTTAACCTGCTATGGATGTGCTCAATAAAATTCATATTCTTCTGAATATCTGATTGAATTTGCCTTATAGTTTCTATTTGTTTCTTATACTGAGCATATATGCCTTTCATAATTTTCTTAAGCTCTCTATTTGTTTTGTCTGTATCTGCTTTAGTGTAACTAAGCATAGTTTGTAATTTGGACACCATCACTGCATTCACCTGACAAATTATTTCTTATTTCATTTTTTAAAAGCCTCATTCAATTGCTTTGTTGTTATTATTTCATAGAGGCCAGGTAGGAAGATTTTGGATTGTCCTACCTCACAACTTCCTGGGCTTTCCTTTGGTGAGCTAGATGTTTGGGGTTGTATCAAGTTTAAATGTCTTCTCTTTTTTTCCTTTTTTTTTTCTTTTCTTTTGGCAGAACTGGGAATTGAACTCAGGCCTTGCACTTGCCAGGGAAGTGCTTATTCCACTGAGCCATCTCCCGGACCCTCATTTTTTCTTTCTTTCTTTTTTCTTTTTTCTTTCTTTTAGAATAATCCTTGGGATGATGCTTGCAAATTGTCTGTGGTGGGTTGTTTATTGCTATTATTTAGAACCTTTAGGAAATTACTACTGAAGTATGTTCTAGGTGTTATGGGTTTTTGAATTGTAAGCCTGTTGCAAAAGCTGACCTCTTTAAATTTTTCAGGGATGAGAAGTTGCTGCCTGATGTCACCAGGCCCTAATGGTTTAGCACTCTTCTACAATATTTTCTAGGACCTTTAGGTAATCTCAGTCTTGGAATACCAGGAAGAATAGCTGTTTAGATCAGTGGTCACTTTTGGCTAATGTAGTACCATTAGCAATAACAAATATCATAAAACTCAGCTTAGAAAATTACAAACTGGTAGAGTCCACTACCAAAATTTTGCCACCTTTAACCTTATGAATTACTTTTTGTGGGTATGAAACAAAAGCTAAAACTAAACAAAAATATATACAACATATTATGCTAATTTTCCCTTGGGGTAAAATTTAAAATGGGAAAGGTAGAAAAAAATATAAGAAAAAGGAAGAAATTAGAAGTAAGGCTTGAGAAAAAAGAGGGGTCAAGTTAACTTGAGGAAAATCATGCAGAATACTACAGGGAAAGAGAATTCCAAGAGATAAAAACAACAGAACAAGAACCACAAAGAGGCTAGAAAAAAAATTTTCACTCTCATATAAAAACAAGACCAGAGCTGGTGAGATAGCTCAGCCAGTTAAGTGCCTGCTTAGTTAAGCGCAAGGACCGGGTTTGATCCCTGGCACCACAGCCCTCTCTGGTCCCATTCTGAGCACTTTGAGCCTGTCACTGAAACCAGGCTTAGTGGCACATATGTATAATCCTAGCATTGGGGAGGCTAAAAACAGGAGGATCTCTAGGAGCTTAAACTGCATAGTGAGACCCACACCAAATACATACAAAAAAATCAATACCAAGTAATGCAGTAGAAAAGCAAACAAAAACCAACCAAATAGAATACCACCACCACTGCTACAACAAATAAAATCAAAGAAGAGAGAAAGAGAAAAAAAAAGTCTACTTGAAAAATAAATAAAAAGATATTGTAAATAATTTAAGATGGCTGGGGAAATAGTTCAGTGCTTTTAGCACCTGACTGACAGGCTCATAGACTCAGATTTGATATCCAGTTACCATATGATATGCTGACTCCTACTCTGTGGGTGTGCTGAACTGGCCACCGAAGCTGGTTATGGTGGCACATGCTTGTAATCCCAGCGCCAGCGAAGCTGAGGCAAGAGGATCACCACAAGTTTTTAAGACCCTTGCTACTCTGTAGCAACATCCTGAACCAAATAAATAAATGAATAAATAAATAAATAAATAAATATTCTTTGTATTTAGAGTCCACTTCCAGGTTTGTGTTTGCTGTTGCTGGTAACAATGTGTGGAGAAAGAGTCCAGATCCATGTTGATTTATCCCATTAAGCCAGCAGTAGTATTTTGGTGCGGTAGTGAATAATCTCAGCAAACCTGCACCTTCTGGCTGAAACCAACCTCATTTGGTCTGCATCCATCAGGGCAACTTCAAAGAACCTGAGCCCTGCTGGGTGCTAGAAGATAAAGCCTGCATTTTCTCTGAGATGTGAGATCAGCCATTCTCTGACTAAGATGACTCTCAGGGAACCACTCTCATGGGATGATTGAGCCCTCTGCACTGAGCTCCAGCTAGTGGAGTCCTTCACATTCATCACTCCCCTCCACTGCTTAAGCTGTAGAGGCCTGTGAGGTGACCACCAGTCATAGTGTGTCTGCACATTTGCATCTCTTCTTTTGTGCAGTGAGTCCCATCTCAGGGAGAAGGTGCCACTGATGGCTTCTTTCTTCTTTGCTAAAATTTCTCTCTCCATTCTTTCTCTAGACTTCAATTCATGCTTCAGATCATTCCTGGGTTAGGGGACCCACTTGCCTCATTCTTGTCTTTCTCATGTTGCTACTTTCCAGGGTCTGGATGACAGCTTTCACAGAGGCTCTTTGTCTGCTACTTACCACTCCACTATCTTGGTCCCTTTCCAGCCAAATGATTCTAAACATAAATATTATATATGTCATATATTCAAAATCTCCCCAAAATGTTCAAAGGTCCATATTTTGCCCTCAAAACAATGCTAAAAATGGAAATATATTATAGCATTTGATGTGTCACAGTCAATTTATAGGCATACTAAAATTGTTGAATAAAATTACATTCAAGCTACATGTATAAGATATATACAAAACATAAGTGAATCCTATGCTACTATTGAGGTTTCATTAACAAGATACCCCAAGCTTAAATTCATATATTTCAAAATATGAGAATATCTGAATTGAGAAATCCTTCTGGGTTCATTAGAGGGATATTCAGTCTTATTGAGGAAAACCCCCAGAACTATAAGATATGACACAATTGAATCTCACTGAAGTGAGTACTTCTAAAAACATATTCTCACTTAAAATTATTTTTTGTTTCATTTTATAATCTAAAGTACCAGGAATCATTTAATAATTATAGTATAACTTGAGAAAACCAGATTTTTCTGGATTTTCCCTAAAATTGTATTATATATACATTAAAACTTACCAGAAGTAAAATATTAGATGTAATTACTGCAATGATTTTCATTTTCATGTTTCTTAATTGTATAAGATAGTAATTTATTATTTTGAAAAACAAACTTCATTTACCAAAATAGTAATGTCTGTATGAATTAATCTCCTTTAGTAAAAATTAAGTTGGGCAAGTCATGGAGTTTCTAAACATTATGACTAGCCCTGGATACCTTAGCTACCAACAGTACAACATATGCAACTTTAATGATGTAATTTGCCATAAATAACAAAAAACAGAAACCCTGCTGAATAGTTTTAAGTGGAGTACCTATCTTCAGTTGCTTTTAGTTTGTATAATGGCTTCCCACATGAAATAACATAGCAAGAAGCAGAAAAGACACCTATTAATGCTTGACTTATTCCAACTGACTGAGTATTAGAAGCAGCTGTGGACAGTGGGAGGTTGGTCTCTCCTTAGATAAGTGTTAGCAAAGTTGCATTGAAGTAGAATACTAACAATCATCAAAAGGGCTGAGATATGTTATTAAAGTTTTTCAGTGAAGATTTTTTTATATTTTAGGAATTTTTACATAGTCATACTTTGATACTTAACTGCTTTAAAGCTCACTAAATTAATTGCTATGTGCATAAAAACTAGAAAAAATGTGAGTGTATACATCATAATTTTGGTATTTGATGAGTAACCTAGAATGTTTTTGGTATCAATCACTTACAGCTTTGTTTCATTTTCATTGTTTTTGTACTTATTTCACCTACTCTAGCTAAATGATAAGTCTCAAGGTATTATTCTCATTTGTATCCTTTATTTGTATACTTTTACTTTTCTTCAAAACTACTATTAAATACTTGCCCATATAAAACAAATGCATGCATTACTTCTGCAGTTACAAATTGAGCTATGATAATGTAGATGGTGTTATATCATTCCAAAATATGGGGGCTACTTATATATTACCTTTGTTTTTAGAATAACTAATTTGAAACTCAAATACTTGGAAAATATCGTTTCAACATGTTAATATGTAATGTAACTTGATCTGTTATGATTATATTTATGGCTTAATTTTTGAAGATCAGCTTGTATTCCTGGATGGTATATAAGCTATCAGATATTATTGATAATACAACTCAGTGATGCTTGAATATTGCTTATGAATCAGGTGCTTCTCCATTCTTGTATGTGGTACAAAAGTAGAAGATTGAATGATGGAAAAAAGGAACGAGAACATTTTTCAGAATATTTATGATCTAGTTTTATGGCTTATAACTTTGTGTTTATAGACAAAAATATAATTTCCCACCTGGTACATTTTCATAAACTATTAAGCAAAAACCTATAAAAATATAACTTTTCTCTTGGAATGTTTTTTAGTTTAGCATACACGTGGTGCACAAATTTGTATTTCTGGAAAAGCAATCAATACAGCATATCTTATCTTTTTTCTGGTCTAGTTTTGAATTTAGGAAGAGACAAAATTTTAGGGACTAAATTATAGAAAGCTACTTACTTTACTTGAATCTACTTATGCATCTATAATCAGATGTTGGATTTTGGAAAACAATTTCATGTCTTGTTTACACAACAAGATTTTGATATTAGAACTTGTAATTAAAACATTTAGAAATGTATGTCATCGAGCTACAGCCCCTCTTAAAAAATGCTCACCAGGATTATAGGTGACTGGGAAAGAATGAGAAGCAAACCAAGAAAGCAATTGAAAAGAGATGCCTCCCATGAGATACATAGCTACATTATGCCTTCAAGAGTTCTATCCTTGGGGCTGGTGAGATGGTTCAGTGGTCTAAAGCACCTACTTAGAACAAGCTTAGCAAAGCACAGGGACCACGGTTCAATCCCCCAGCACCACATGCCAGCCAGCCCCGCAACCTGGTGGGCTGAGCTGGCCACACACACACACACACACACACACACACACACATAAATAAATAAGTAAAATTTAAAAAAAAAAAAGAGTTCTATCCTTTCTTTCAGCAGATGTAATATTTCTGTTTTCATATTTAGATCTTTGATCCATTTGGATTTTGCTTAAGTGAATGTTGACAGGCATGGGTTTAGTTTTATTTCTGTGTAAAACCCGTTTTTCTAGCACCTTTTTTGTTTGTTTGTTTGTTTAGAACCTGGGATTGAACTCAGGCCCTTTCACTTGCCAGGGAAGCGCTTATTCCACTGAGCCATCTCCCCAAACCCTCTAGCACCTTTTATCAAAGAGACTATCTTTCTTCCAGTGAAGTTGTTTAAGTCTTTGTTGTAAAGAAGGTAGCTAAGTGTGCTTGGATTTGTTATTCCATCTTCTAATCAGTTACACCATCCTTGAGTCTTTTTGATTCCCAGTAACATGTTATTTTATTTTTGCAGTAGCTTTGTAGTATAATTTGAGGTTAAGAATTATGAGACCTGATGTGTGACTTTGTCAATGAGAGTTGTTTTGATATTCTGGTCTCTTTTTATTCTAAATAAATTTTAGGAATGTTTTCTGTATTTTTAAGGTATGCTGATTTGATCAAAATTGCATTAAATCTGTATAACAATTTTGGGACTGTGGCTATTTTCACTACATTGGTTCTTTCTATCTATGAACAAGTAATATCTTCCCATTTGCTAAAATTCTCTGTGCTCATCTTTTTAAGCAATTTTTAACTTTCAATGTACAGATATTTTACTTACTTTATTAGATTGATTTCTATTGAACACTATTATTTGCACACTATTGCAAAAGATGACATTTCTCTAATTTCTCTCAGTGTGTTTATTATTCGTGTCTGGGAATGATTCTGAATTTGGAGCATTGACATTGTATCCCCAGCTATACTGCTTAATTTAGTTATTAAGTTTAGAAGACTTTTGGTGATTTTCTTGGGTGTCTTCTGTATAGAATATCATGTCATCTGCAAATAATGATAACTTAAATTCTTCCTTTCCTATCCTTTTTCCTGTTATTTCATTCTCTTGTCTAATTTCTCTGGCTAATAATTGCAGAACTATACTAAATTAGTGAACATCTTTGTGTTGTTCCTGATTTTATTATGAAAGCTTTCAGTTTTTCTCCATTAAGTGTGATGCTAGCTGTTTGTCATCATAGATGATTTTTATCAGATTAAGATAAAGACTATCTATTCAAATTTTAGTAGGGTTTTTATCATGAATGGGTGCTGGACTCTGTCAAAAGCTTTTTCTGCATCTATTAAAATAATCATGTGATTTTTGCTTCTGGCTCTGTTGATATGATGTATCACATGTATTGATTTGCATGTGTTGAACCATCTCTATAACCGTGAGATGAATCTTGCTTTATTATGACACATAATCTTAGAAGATTTGCTGCATTTTTTGTCAATATCTTTGAGGATTTTTAGGTCTATATTCTTTAGTGAGATTGGCCTGCTGTTCTTTTATGGATTTTCTCTCATTTTGAGATCATGGTAGTACTTGCTTCCAGTAATGACTTTGGTAGTTTCCTTTCAATTTCTTTAAAAGGTTTGAAAGATAATGATATTGTTCTTTGCTAAATTTCCACCTTCCAGTGGAATTCCTTTAGAATTCAGCAGTGAATTGATCAGGGCTGGGTTTTTCTTTGTTGGTAAGCTTTTAATAACATTTTCAATTTCATTGAGTGGTATTAGGTTAATTAGAACTTTTATATCTTCTTGATTCAGTTTTAGTAATTTGTATGTATTGAAGAATCTGTCCTTTTCTGTTATATTTTCCATCTTATTAGAAAAAAGTTTCTTGAAGTAGGTACAGGTAATTTCTGGATTTCCACATAATTCATTGGGATTTCACCCTTTTCATTTGTAATTGCATGAACTTGTGTCTTTTCTTTCCTCTTTCTGACAATATTGGGACCCAGTGACATAGGAAATACTAGAAAGACTCAACCACTGTGATCACATTCATTACAAAGTATTTCCACAGCAAAAGAAATCACTAACAAAATGTAATGGTAGCCCATACAGTGTGGGAAAAATTAGTAAGTTGTCCCTCAGACAAAAGACTAATATTTAGAACATGAAAAATATTGAAAAAAATTAATTTCCCCAAGTTTAAAGACACAAATCAAAAATGGACATTTGAAATGAGTACATACTTCTATGATGAAGAAAGCCAAACAAAAAATAAATACATGAAATATGTTTAATATCACTGGTCATTTTATAGCTGCAAATTAAAACAAGTGTGAAGTTCCATTTCTCTCCAGAAAAAAAAATAGCTATCATCAAGCAATCAATCAATAACGAATGCTAAAGGTACTGTGGAGAAAATAAATCACTTCTTACCTCATGGCAAAAATATAGACTGGCACAACCATTGAAGAAATCAGCATAGTTGTCCTAAAAAATGTAGGATTAGTATTTCTATTTCACTCAGTTATTCTTGTGATTATCATCCCAGAAGAACTAAAAAAAATCATACCCTAGTGGTGTATATGAACTAGTATTTATAGCAGCAAAATTTGAAGCAGATAAGTCTTAAAAACAACCCGAAGACACATTAAATGAGGAATGAATAAAAATGGATGTGGTTGTTTTAGGTACTAAAGTACTTCTCATCCACAATACAGGGTAAATTTGATACATTTTTTGATAAATGGATGCACCTTTACAGCACACTTAGTCAAAAAAAATTAGACATACATACATAAATATTACATTGTTTCCCCAGGAGGAAAAATTGAAAGAGTAAGTGAGGAAAAAAATGTACAGTAGATATTTTCAATGGGCAGAAATTATTGCAAAGGAAAGAGGAACTGGGATGGAATCTGGAAACTGGAAAAGAATTAAAAGAAAAGGGAAACTGCTAAAACAATGACAAAAAGAAAACAAAGCTTTAGTAAATAATGAGGAGAAGAAAGGGGATTGGGAAATAGAGGAATGAAAATATGTCATAAACAGGTACAAATTCTCTATGATAAATATAATCATTATGTGTATCTGAAATGTATGAATTAACCTAATTGAAAATATAAACCCTCTATGTGAGTTTTATTATCAGGGCATTTAGAAACATATGCAGGACCACCTCTTGCATTCTGCAATGCTTATATCATCTTGAGAAAAGTTCTCATGCCCTGAGGAATGAAACACAGTGCAACAGTGGCTCCTAAGGCTTCTGCAAATAATACGCAGACTATATTCAACCAGCCAGTGCCAAAAGCAAAATATAAGGCAGAAAGTCACTTTGAAAGCAGTGACTAGGTCATATTGGTTGGTTCTGGGCACAGAAAGAGATAAGAGAAAGGTCTTGGTTAGGGACCTAAAGCAGTCTCTGAGAGAGCCATGTGGCATGGAGTTGCAGTGTCAAGCAATGGCTATACCCAGTGAGGTAAAGTAGCACGGTTCCATCTCCCCAAAATGGCACTCACCTCTGTTATTATGTGGAATTCTGGTCTTCTAGCTGCCTTTGAAATGCCACAGAGCTTGGCATCTATGCAGGATTATTCTCACCAATCACCAAAATATTTTTTTTCTTTTTTACAGGGTTTCACTGTCCATTTCAGGCTGGCCTTATGCTCTTTGTAGCCCAGGCTGGTCTTGAACTTACAGTGTTCCTCCCACCTTAGCTTATGATTGCTATGACTATAAGCATGACCCATCAAGCCGGGATAACCACAAAAATTGTTCAGTGCTAAACTTGTGCTTGATCCTTTACGTTATATATTAATCAATATGGAATTCCAAGCAGAAAGACCCTGTTCTTATAAGGTCTAATAGCCAATGAAATCACAGGCTAGACAGAGACAGGCATAGATAGAGATGGTCATGTTGGTAGAAAACAGGACAAGAGGATCATAGACAGAAGATGTTGTATAGCAGGCTCACCTGGATTGTTCCAGAAAGAGTGAACACAGTCAGCTGCAGATATTCTCACAGAGAGAGAAGGATGCAAGACATTGAATCCCCTCTAGAGATGAAACAAAGATGTGTGATGCAGTTTGAAGTGTCCAGTCATAAGACAGAGGACAGAAACTCTAGCTCTGCCTGTGAAGAGAATAAAAGGCAGTTGTGGTGGTTCATGGAGATCGCCCAGTGCTTCCACTCACTAAAAGACAGGAAAACAAGTTCTTCTAGGGGAACCAACCAGAATCAGTTGACACATCCAAGCTATAATACATAACCTAAGAAGAATAGAACTCAGACCTCTCTGAGTGCTACAAGACAAGGTTGTTCCATTTCTAAGAACAAAGAGCACATTGGTTGAACTCTGAGTCTAGAATACTTAGGACTGAAAAGACTATTTACTTCTGTATTTGTATGTATATTTGTGGGCTTTCTTCTTTTACTTGGTGTGTACATATACAGATACATAGACAGATACATAGTATTTATGTATCTAAAATAGAAAAGAATTAATTATCGCACAGTATTTTTGGTTTATATAGTATCAAACAATATATAAATGCTTTTATATATTTCAAATAAAGTATAAGAATTATTGCTTCATTTATACAGTATCTTTGGTTTATGTAGAATTATGTTACATATAATATATGTTTATATATTTGAAATAGAAAATAAGAATTAGTTACTGCTTTAGTTTATGCAGTATCTTTGAATTGTGTACCACATAAGTTTAATAATCACCTTGGCATATGACTTGCCTCCAATATTTTTATTGCTCCTTACTATCTCTCCAGTTATACGTTTTTTTCTTCATCTTTTCCTCCCACCACAACATGAGAAAAAAACAAGTTATGTATGCACAAAAAAGTCGAGACTCGTGATCTCACCCTGTACTAAAATCAAATCTAAATCTGTCAAAGGCCTAATTATAGAGCAGAAAAATTGAGTTTACTGGAAGATAAAGCATATAAAAGGGTTTTTAAAATGTGTTTTAGTACAGGGTCTACAGGGTCTTACTACACAGGCTGAACTCATAGTGATCCTCCTGTTTTCAGTCTCCCAAGCTCTAGGATTACAGGCTCAAGCCACCATGCCCAGTCTCAATCACTGTCTCAGTGCCCCCGGGGGTCAGAACCAGCTTGGCAGGTTGGGGATTAAACCCAGATCCCTGCGTCTGCCTGAGCAGGTGTTTTAATCCACTGAGCTATCTGACTGGCCCTCTAGATAAAACTTCTTTTTCTTTTCTTTCTTTCTTTCTTTCTTTCTTTCTTTCTTTCTTTCTTTCTTTCTTTCTTTTTTTTGTATTTCAGGGAAAGGTCTACAGGGTGTTCAGGGCCTCACTACTAGATCAGACTCACAGTGATCTTCCTGTTGACAGCCTTCCAAGAGCTAGGTGCGCCACCACTCCCAGTCTCAATTACTGTCTCAGTGTGCCCCTGGGGCAGGGCCAGCACAGCAAAAACCCCCGACCCCTGTGCCTACCTGCAGACATTTTAATCTGCTGGGCTATCTGGCCAGCCCTCTAGATAAAACTTCTGACAATAGAGAGATAAACAAATATTTAAATAGGAAGGACACCAATTAAATAAGAAATATCACTAAGAATAAATAAATGAAACCATATATTTAAAACTTCATATGAAAGACAACAAAAGAGAGGGAGACAATCTGAAAAATGCAGGGACGGGGCCTGCCAGATACACCTTTGACTAATACTTAGAAGATGGAAGGAAAACAGTAAAGCAGACCCACCAATATTCTTTAAAAATAGACAATTAGTATAAAGAACCATTTCTCAAGTAATGGAGCACACAGAGCCAATTACTACTTGAACTGTTCAGTATATATGACTGCAAAAAATACAAATCAAAGTGACATAGACATTCTGTTTCATTCTAGAAAGAATAGTTACCATCAAGGAGTCAAAAATCAGCAAGTGTTGATGAGTGGAAAAGAGGAACCTTCTACAATTTTGGAAAGTTGAACTGGTATCACCAGTATCTAATAACTGCAAGCTCAGCAACTACATTGAGGACAGCATAAGTTAAATCAAATATTTGATTGTTTCATTTAGTAAAGACAAATAAAGCATTCTATGTACATTAATTTTATGAATAGAGAAGTTGGAAAACTTTAACTTATAAATCAATGCAATCATAAGGCCTTAGTAAAATATTTCTGGAATTCAATTAGCAGTATTTTCTCTTTGTATAAACCTCAATAGCTACAAAACTACCACTGTGCAGTGTATAGCAAGAAATTTTGAAATTTTTTTATTAATTTTATTGAGAAACAGATTGCAATGAGACAGTTTCAAAACCGATTAATAGGACAGCTTCAATAATTAATATATTGCATATTATTATCTTCTTAGTGGTTATTCATAGTAAAAGATACAGAAATGACACCTTGTCCAAATACTTTTAGTACAAATCTTTCTTCTCATTGAATTAAGAGGAAGTAGCTGTATATCTATACTAACTATTTTGTATATTCAGATACAAAATGGTCCTTCATTTGTATCCCCTTTTTTGTTTAGTTTTGTTAGAGATGAGTATTCCATTGCTATTTAAATATTGTAGGTGCATGAATTCAGAAAAATATTCCAATATAGTCCAGTAGTCCTTAATAGTAGTGGGTTATCCATAGGACTGGCAATGTCAGAAGTTGTTGACTTGAAAATTTTGTGTCAATAAACTTTTTCTCTGTAAAAACCAACAAATAATATAATATCCATTTTAGGTTTTCTGGACCATGTCATCTTTGTCTCAACCATTTACATCAGCATTTTTAATTCAAAATTTGCCACAGAAAATAGTCAACTAGCAAGTAAAACTGGTAGTGTTCCAATAAATATTTGCTTACAAGAAAATTTCTCTCAGACCTTAGTTTGCCATGGCCTATTACAAACTTTGCTTAGCTAGTTCACTTTTTCATAGAATTGCAAAGTTTATATTTTTCAACTTTCCTTTTGGTCCCTTTGCTCTTGTGTTTTTAATTTTTCCTCAAAATAATGTTTCTTCCTTAATTAAAATGTCTTCTGTTTAGCTTCCAATAAGTTTACTTCCCTCATGAGCTTTCCATCCACAGTGCCCACCTCTCTCCTAGGTCTATCTTTTCTATCTGTACTTTCTTTATCCATAAGATCATTTCCAGAGCAACAAGCTTCTCTGTGCATTTAATTTTCTCTAATGGCATCTCATCACTTCTGTTACAATAAATACCTAATGTTATTCTATTTAAAATAATTAGGGGCTGGAGAGATGGCTCAGTGGTCTAAAGCACCTACTTAGAACAAGCTTGGCAAAGCATCAGGGACCGCGGTTCAATCCCCCAGCACCAC
>NW_004524666.1:1775001-1783285 GCF_000260255.1 Octodon degus | reverse complement strand
ATCTGGAATTCATTAATTTAAAATAAATTGATTGTTCCAGAGAAGAAATACATTTTTTCAATTAACAAATTAAGAGTTGAACTTAATGGTCCCACATGTAACCAAAATCATCCTATCACAATGCTGTATTATTCAGAAGATTACTGTATGCTAAGGACTACCTAGAAAAAAATAATTTTTAGTTAATAAGATATGGATTTCACACTTGCCTGGGAAGTACAGGATCCTGAGTTTAATCCTCAGTACCACAAGAAAGAAAAAAATATGGATTTCAGTGTTTATTGAAAGCATATTTTCTTCGGAATATGACTATTAGAAACTCTAATGAGAAATGCAATACAATTATATAATATATCATAATTATCAAGTACATAATGATAGATCCTCTTGTCATAGTTTTGAAAAGCATATTTCATGACTGAATCCTATTGGTATAAATCATTTAGAACCAAATTTAAGAATGAAGAACATATGTAAGTGTTCATTATTATGAGTAGACTCACAATATTGCTTAAAATTTTCATCACAATATTTGAAAATAGTTTATTATTTTTTATTGATTCACTTAAATAGTAATAATAATTATTTCATGTTTTGCATTGCTGGTAATTCTTACATGCTAATTTTATATGGATACCAATAAAACACCAATTTACTTGGTAATGTGTTACCGAGTAACACATTACTTACTAATGTTGTTAATATTCTATTAAATCTATATGCATGTATATGTACATATTTCTTAATATATAATTGGGAACTTGAGGTATTTGGCTTTTCCTTTTTCTTTTTGGAATTGACTTAAGCTGATCAAGTCCAGCAAACATCTGAAGGCATGCCTGTGGTTAGATAATTACCATCTGCTTTGGACTTTTAACCTTTGAAATTTGATGTAAAGCATTTGAAGCTTCATTTGTTCTTCTCGTGTGTTTTTGAGACTTGTTTTCTATTCCCAAAGAGAGAAACACATTTATAGTGGAAAATGATTTGTTTCTGAAATGCCACACATATTACAGGGGTTTGAGCTGACCCTCTGGAGAATATCAAAATTCATTCTTGTTCCTCAAAGCTTGTGTAGTAGGAATTTGAAACTGTAAGCACTCTGTGAATTTCTGTGAAAAGAAATAAATTGAATATATCTAAACTCTTTTATTCTGGAGAGTCTGCATCATATCTTTAAAATGTACAGAGTATTATATTACAAAAATCTCTAGAGAACTATGTTCAATTCTTATTTCCTCAGAAGAAAGTGATACTTTTTTCCAGGTAAATTAGAATGCATAGTCACTCTGAGGAAATAATTTGATTCAGTAGTGCCATGGTTGTCAAGTGAAAGTAAAAATATTTTCTATCTCACCAAGTGGAAACTCATTTTAATTAGTTGAGTTTCACATTGAAGATATACAATATCTGAAAATATAATCATATCTAATTCAATAATTTTTATTGTTTCATCTATGCTAGACTATTAGAAAAAAAGATATATTTGAAGCTTTTAATCTAACTATGCACATAGTGTCTGTGTCATAACCTAGAATGATATAATGTATTGTCTTTTCTCCAAAGAAATACTTTTATTTGTTTTCAATATAATTGTTTAATATCATAAAGGCCCATGTATTGAGTATATACATACTTAATTGTTAAACTTTTTTCACAAACTCTATGTAGGAGCTAGAGTAAGCAGTGCATGTAAAGAAAGTTTAGCACCTGGAGGAAGCTGTGGCTAAGGAGTGGGACACCAAAAAAAAATGATTAGCCAACACCAAGTTTTGAAGACAGTGGTTTTCTGAAGATGAATACCGGCGCATCACATCAGCGTCCCAGTATTGTCAGAATCTATTGTACGCTGGAAAAACTCTCGTTTTCCTACTTTTTGCTTCTTTAATGTTTTCACCCACAAAATAAATCATCTTAATTAAATATGAATTTATTGTTAGGAGTTCTCATTATTTCTGAAGAGTCATCTTTCCAACTTAAGGGTAGGATTTGTTTACTGCTTTTCTACATTAAAACGTTGAAATGCTATTAATTTGTGACATCTTGGCTATTTTAATAATAAAAAAAATTGAAGTCTCAGGTATATTTGTGTTAGTTAAATATAAAAGAACACCAGCTCAGAAATCCCCAGTAGCCTTACTGTCATCGGTTCTAAAGCTCATATTTGAAGCCACAGATTAGTTGGACATTTGTGGAAACTAAGAAGTTGAGTCAATTTTAAATGAAAGTGCATTATAAAGAAAATGTGTTATTATGTGCGTATCCATAGTATAAGAACTTAAAGATCTTTTCAAAATAAAATACGCCTTAAACTATTTAGTTTTTTAGAGTACTTAAATTACTACATAAAATTTGACCTTACATTATAGTAATGAGTTTGTAAAACCACACAAGTATAGTCTCCAAACTTTATTAACAGGGGACTAATTTGCACTGATAAGTGTAAATGCATACCCATGAAATGTGGGTCACATTGTGTATAATTTTGAAAATGTATGTACAAAATGATGTCAGATTTGTTAAATTCTAGGTACTTTTTAATATTAACAACATTTAAAGCAATATTTATTTATTTATTTGATTATTTAGTTATTTATTTATATGGTACAGGGTCTTACTATGCAGCTTGGACTTGTAGTGATCCTCCTACCTCAGCCTCCCCTGCACTGGGATTATAGGCATGCGCCACCACACCCAATTTTGGGGCCTGCAAGAGGAGTCCGGCTTTGGGGGCCAGCAGGGCATGTGATACCAGGAATTGACCACAGGTCCTCGCACTTGCCAGGCAGATGTTTTGACCTCTCAGCTATCTCCTTAGCCCCAGTACCATTTGCTTTAGAATGTCTACTTATATCCTAATTAGAGTAATAAGATATAACACCAACTCAAGCAGTAGACATTTTCTGTTTTAGGTAAACTAATAACACAAGTTTCATCGTGACAGACAAGCAATCTTGTATTTCTTAGTTTGTTGTATTTGTGGATCATTGTAATTCAAAGCATATCAAGCCCAAAGGTGAAGTACATAAAAGGAACATGAGTTTGCCACTAATGAGAATCTCTGCAAAGCAAAGGAGCAAAATTACTAGTTTTAAAAGGAAATCCATTTATAGAACAAGGATACCTCTCTTCCCTCAGGCTCTCTGTTAAAATTCTCAAGGATAAACTGCCCTCTGCATGTTCTTTGAAAAAGAAAAAGTGAGAAAGACTTTTGAGGGAAGACTATACAAAGAAAATTAGGTGATTCCGTAAAATTAAAGTTGGCATATGTACAATATTCTCTATTTGCATATATTGTTTTTTAAATTTACATATTATAATTTATTATAAGACACTACATTGAAAGATATGTTATCAAACAATTCATCTCTGTTCCTTAACTCAACTCACCTTATACCTAGAACTGTTGTCTTTGCACAACCAGCACTACATCTTTCTTATATCATCTATATTTAAATTGTTTAGGAAGACCAGTGAGATAGCTAAGTGGACTAAGCACCTCCTTACACAAATCCAAGGACCAGGGTTCAATCCTAGACACCAAAGCCACACCATCCCCACCCTTGGGCTTGCAGAGCCAGAGAAGACCTGGCATAGTGGTACCCACCCGTAATCCCAGAACTGGAGAGGCTGAAAGCAGGAGGACCATTACAAGTCTGAGCTTGAAGGGAGAACCTGTACCAAATACATTGTAAATACATAATTTAAAAAATTGTTTATTAATTGGAAATCTAATCTTTTTTTTATTTTATTTTATTTTTTTTTGTGACTGGCTCAATCTATCCTGGTGTGGGGCTAGCACAGCATGTGGTCCTACGGATCGAACCATTCTCCCTGTTCTTGCCTAAGCTGGTGCTTTTGCCCGCTGAGCTATCTTGCCAGCCCACTAATTAGGAATCTAAAATTTAAAATTGTGAAAGTATTAAAATTATACATATATATATATGTATATATATATATGATTTAGATGATAGGTACAATTTATAAAACTTAAAATATATTGAAATAAAATTTTCTAAGTAAATATTTACAAAATTCTCCTAGGGTGATAATTTCTTCTCATCTAATAGAACATCATTATAATTACTGTGATTTGTGATATATAATATGATGATCTTCCTGGAATGTTGACACGTTGATGTAACTATTTGCAGCATTTTTATTCCTCCTTTCCCTCTGTCCTCCTCACTCCCTTTGTCTAGGTTCCCTTCTTTAAGCAGTCTTTAAGACTGAGGAATTTTTTTAAAATTTAATAGTGTAACTCACAAAACAAAAATTTCTAATACTGCCAACAGCGTGATAAATAATTTTTTATTCTATTTAATAGTATATTTCAGTGATTTGTGTTTTTCTGAGTAAAAAGTCATGTACTATTCAAAAACACTAGCAAAATGTATCAACCACTCAAATATATGAATCAATGTTCAGAAACTATTATTAACGTTCTTTTGCTTCTTCTTTTTTTTTTTTTTTTTTTGCATTTAGGACAGGGAAGACAGGATTTACAGGGTCTCACTGTGTGGATTGGACTCATAGTGATTCTCCTGTTTACAGCCTCCCAAATTCTGGGATTACAGGTGCGCACAACCACACCCAATCTCAATCCCATCTCAGCGTGCCCTGGGGGAAGAGCCAGCATGGCATGGCAGGCCTGGGGATCAAACTCCCAGCCCCTGCATCTGCCTAAGTAGGCACTTTAATGCACTCAGCTATTTGGCTGGCCCACTTCTTCCCGATATTGGGTGCACTAAGAGGCACACTACACACACACATCATGCATTTATATGCACATATTTATTGTAATTTTATATAAATGAATTTTATCTAATGGTCCAATAGTATGTCTTACAATGCATTTCTTAATTATAGTTGTCCCATAATTATCATTTTCTATATTAGTGTATTATTGTGAAGTTAGTTTTAATGATGATATAGTATTATACCATGTCAATGACATTTTGACTTGTTTTATGCTATGTTAAGCAACTTAATACACTTTTTCCTATTGGAAAAATGTAAATATTTACAAATACACAATATTTATTAAGACTGGTAACATATCAAATATACACATATATTACATTATTATTTACATTGGTTCTATTAAGATAATTTATGTCCAAAATGTTTGAATATTTTCTTGCAATAAACATTCAGTATTCAGATATCCTGGGATTTTTTGCTTGTTTGCAGTTTTTAGTTCTTTAGATCTGTCTTGCAGACATCTTAGCACTTCCCCATTCTGGGAGTATTTAGGAGGTAGTGGATGGCTCTACTACTTATAAAATTCTGAAGAAGGTGTAATATTACCCCTTCTACTAAGTCAGGAGCAGCAATCTTCTCTGATCTTTTCAGAACCCTTGGACCCATTGCAGAGATCAGTACAACATTTAGTTAATCAAATTTTTTCATGTATTACAATTTTGAAAAGGATATAGATATTTTATTCCAGACTGGAATGCGCAGGCCTGTATTAACTTGTATGTGAGAAAATTTCTTTGCATGCATCCATAAGATAAAGCTTTAACCTAGACAAGGAATTAGTTAAAAGCTCTGTAGTTACATAAGAGATCTATTATTTTATGATTAAAATATAACTCCAAAACAAAGGTACTCTGCTATTTGCTTGAAGAGATTTTCTTTTGAAGTTATCAATTCTGCATTTCTAATTATTACTCTTTTTTTTCTCAAGGCAGAGAAACCACAGAGGCAAATCTGTATTAGAAAAAGTAACTGTATTTGTTTGTGTAGGTCAAAATGAGTTTCTTGGCCTGACTGCAATTGTAAAGCTCTTGAAAAATCATTTCATGGAATCTAGGAGACACAGTAAATTAATAAGGGGAAAAATACCTTTCAGGAAATTTTAATACAATATACTAGCTATCACTGAAGAAAGAATCTTATATATCCCCAAAGAGATATTTATTTTCTCTACATTCTCATCCATTCACCTGTACATCTATAGAATAAAGGTCTTATCCAAGTATGACATGATCTACAAGGCTTGGGTAAAATTAATTACTATTCATTTCTAAAAAATTGTATCTTAATATTGAAAATTGATCCATTTAATAATCTGTAATTATATACAAAGCTTTCAAGCATATTCTAAGTCTGTAATTTTGCTGTGAAAATACCTTAATTCTAATCATTCTAGTGCTTTTTTTTGCTGTGACTTCTTCATATTTTCTATACTAAACTTATTATTCCATCATCTTTAAATTTAGTCTGCCACAAAGACTTGGGGCTTTGGCAAAATGTAGACAAGCTCTTCAGCAGAAGGAAGCACGCATGGCCCCTAGTCAAATTCACAACACAGTCTTCATTCCTTTTGTGAATAGCAAATGCTCTCTTCTACATTTGTCTTCCTTCTTTTATGTTTATTGTATAATAGATGAATATTGATATTATTTAGGTAAAGATGTCACTTCTAGGGCTAGACTGATAAGATTTTATCATGAGTGTCTCTTGTGTTGAGGATTTCTAAGTCTACTGAGTTTAGCCAACAAACTTTATTTGCTGTGCTTTTTATGAGGTTGTTGCTAATCATCTCAGGGTTCTTTGACTAAGTTCAGATGGAAATCAGGAGTTAGCAAAGTGCAGCTCTACTAGTGGTCCTATTGACTCCAGGTGACGTCAGGTGATCCTGGATGCTAATAGTTGACACGGCCAGGTGCTGGGCACTGTTACTGCCAGCTGCCACCATCTTCGGCTGACTTGTGATCCAGCCACTGGTACTGATGGGCTGGAGGTCTCTGGAGACGGTTGCTTCTAATACCTCTGAAGGTTAATTGCTCTTTCTTTTGGAATGACAGCTCTGTCGGTGCTACTCAGATAAAAATCTGAAGTAGATTTACAGGACTTTTGCAGGCCACACTATCCAAGCAATGAATCACAACAGGTTTACAGGATTACCACAGTGAGTTTTCATTTTATCAAATCATGCACTGCAACAGAGGGACATCAGTACACTGTAGGAGAACCTCCTGCTCTAAATCCCAAGGATTAGCTGAGGAGTGCTTACCATAAAGCAGCCACAAGCCTGTGTGAGTGACAAGGCAAGGGTGAAAGCTTGCTGTGAGTCCTGGGCATGCAAATCAGAGGCCCAGATTTTCCCTTTCTTGATCTTAGCCAATCCAGGTTACCCCTTCGTCTCTTCAAATGGCAAGAGTATTCACTGCTTAAAAAGGCAGGAGTGGGGAGAGGAACCCCCAAGATTGTGTGCACTCATTTTGGAGTAGAGAATAACTGAATCAAGAGGTCCCACTCTTTGAGGGCAAGGAGAACAGAGGGAAAAGTGGGGAAGAACTGACAGCAGCTGGCCAGACCAGTCAACCCCGGCAGCTGGTGTGTGAAGGAGGACAGTCAGTGAATGCTCATCTGTCACAAGGTGAACATCATCAGCTGATTTTCTAGTAAGGAAATAACTATATATGATGTCAGTACAACCCAAGAGGTAGTGGTACAGCAATCATTTATTGCACCAGCTTTTCATATGTATTTCACTGTAGGAACCTGAAAGAAAATGCTCTGTTAATTTTCCTTCATTTCATGTTTTTAGTTACTATTTCTTGAAACTTGTATTATGGCCACTATTTTTTCTTTTCCTTCCTAGACAAGATTGATGCATGTAAATCATTGACAATGTGATTCACTTTTATGAATCATTCTTTTTTTCAGTGCCTTTGTGTTTATTTAATTTTAATCTTTGATGCATATTTTCAGTACATAATGTTTAGATTTTTTTTGGTTAGTGAGTGCAGGTACAGGACCCATTTTAATTCTTTTCTGCATCTTTTTCTACTTACCTACACCCAATCCCTTCTTATATTCACTTAGTCCCTTGATTTTGGAAAAGATCTATCTTGCTAGTTATTATTATGTGCTCTTTATTTTGCTCTATACTTATATTTTACATTTCCTGTATAACAGAATCATGTGATATTTAACAGTTTATGTCTGCTTCTTTTACTGTTTCTGCAACAATTGTATTAGTTTACATTCTCATGAATAATATAGAAGGGCTACGTATTTCTCAACTCCCCTTTGGCATGTATTATTATTTGATGTTTTAATGACATTTACTCTGAGGTAAAAATGGAATCACAGTGTTGTTGTAATTTTCATTTCTTAATGGCAAGAAACAACAAACATTTTTATGCATTTATTGGGCATTTGTACTTCTTCTGTGAAGTGTTTATTCATTTCAGTTTCCGATTTTTTTGACTCTGTCTTTCATTTTCAGAGGTATAAGTTTATTAAGTTCATTTTAGATGTGAAATAT
>NW_004524666.1:1772515-1774151 GCF_000260255.1 Octodon degus | reverse complement strand
GATTTAGCTATTTTGACCTGTGCTGATATAAATATGACCACCTTTATATAACTGTTCTCTGATACTTTCAAATATTTCAGAAGAATAGCTAGAAGGGGAACACTTGGGACAAATGGAAACTAACTTTAGAGTGTTTTTTTAAATTCTAATTTCCATATTGGTTTACCAATTTACACTCATCAACAACGACGAAAGGATCATTTGTCCTTACAGCCATGTGAGAATTTGCCTTTATTTTTCTCCTTTTTTATAGCATTGGGTATCAAACTCAGTACTTTCTCCTAGCCAGGTAGATGCTGTACCACTGAGCTATATCCCTGGCTCCCTTGCTAGCATTTGTTATTGGTTGATTTCTTGACAATAACCATTCTTTCTGGAGATTGGAATGTCCCAGCTTTGCTCTTGCTGTCCAAAACTGCTTTTGCTATTCTAGATCTTCTCTGGTCTACGTAAATTCTAGGACTGATTTTTTTCTAGTTCTGTGCAGTGTGCACCTCCTATTCAATCAACATTGCATTAAATCTGAATAGTACTTTCAAAAGTATGATCATTTTCACTGTATCATTTCTTCCCACCCAAGAGCAAGAAAAATCTTTACATTTCCTAATATCCTCTTCAATCTGCTTTTAAAGAGTACAGTAGTTTTCAATGTATCGATCTTTCAGCTTTTTTTGTTAGATTAATTGTTAAATATTTTGGGTATGGTTTTGTTTGTTGGATGCTATTATCAAAGTTGTTTTCCCCTGAAACTTCTGCCCAGTAAGTTTGTTATTCTTAAACAAGAATGTTGCTGATTTTTGTGTTGACTTTTTATCCTTCTATTCTACTGAATTCAGCTATTAATTCTAGCAGTCTTGGTGCAGTTTTTGAGGTCTTCTACACAGACTATTATGTCATCTACAAATAATGATAATTTGGCTTCTTCCTTTTTTATCCTTATTCTTTGATTTCTTTATTGTGCAATTGTTCAAGCTAAGGTTGCCAGAACTATATTGAGCAGCAGTGGTGATTGCGTTGTGTTCCTGATTTAACATGAAGGTTCTCAACTTTTGAGCATTTAGTATGAGGCAGGCTGTCTGTTTGCCAAAAGGTGGCATCTATCAGATTGAGATAAGAATTTTTTTTTTTTTTTTCAGAACCGGGGATTGAACTCAGGCCCTTGTGCTTGCCAGGGATGCACTTATTCTACTGAGCCATCTCCCAGCACCTGAGATAAGAAATTTGTAATACAATTTTCTTTTCATTATTTTTATGATGAATAGGTGTTGGACTTCATCAAATGCTTTCTATGCATCTATTGAAATGATCATGTGAGTTTTCTTTGCTTCAGTTAATGTAGTGCTTTAAATTTATTGATTTGCATATGTTAAACCATCCCTGTATCTGTGGGATGAATCCTACTTGGTTACAATGGATCAACTTTGTTTTTTAATATTGAACATTTTATATTGAATATTTATTTTTAAAATTACACTTATAAATAACATCAATAGCTTAATGAATGTATTTTCCCTTACAAATAAGAATTTTAAGTGTTCTGCAATTGAATTACAGACTTAAAACATATAAAATATCTTTATGCTTCCAGTGATGAATTTCTATAAGCGTTTACTAATATTTTTCTCCCAACTGCAAA
>NW_004524666.1:1763660-1770609 GCF_000260255.1 Octodon degus | reverse complement strand
GCTAAATTAAGGGATGAAAAACTCATTTGACTTTAAGTTCATAGTTGGCTGGATCCAAGGCAGAGTGACATGGCAGAGTCATCATGGAGAAGAAAGAGTTCATGAAAGGCAGAAAGCAGTAGCAACAAATAGACCTCTGCAGCCCTCTTTCTTTCTCTTGCATTCTGTTCAGGCTAGTCATATTTAGGCAGTTGGCACTCACCCATACGTGGCTTTCCTATCACACACTCTCATAACTATGCCAAACTATTCAGTGGATTAATTTAGTTATCCTACACCCTTGATTCCCAACATTACACACTTAATCCCAGCATAACATGTTCTACATCCATTGAACTCAGAAAATCCCCACCTATGGTTATATTGACCAAATGAAATTTGAGGGTACATTTATCCACAAGTAATGACACTGTTGTAGAAATTGCCTAAGTTCTTCTTTAACTCCATCAGTGACCCATAAGTTTTTTAGGAGGGTATTATTTAATTTCCAAATGTTCATGCAGTTTTTGTGGTTTCTTTTGTTTATTTTCAATTTCTTTGCACTGTAGTCTGATAATATGCTTATGTTAATTTCTGTTTTATATTAATTTTATTGAGGAACAAATAACAATGAGACAGTTTCAAAACCAATCAATAGGATAGGTTCAATATTTAATATATTGCATATTATTGTATTCATAGTGGTTATTCATAGTACAAGATGCAGATATGATATTCTGTTCAAATTCTATTAGTACAAATAATTCCTCTCATTGAATTAAGAGAAAGTAGCTATATAACTATCCTATTTTGTATATACAGACAAAAAATGTTCCTTCATTTGTATTCCCTTTATTTGTTTAGCTTTGTCAGAGACTAGTATTCCATTGTCATTTCAATATTTTAGGTGCATGAATTCAGTAAAATAATCCAATATAGTCCAGTAGTCCACTATAGTAGTGAGCTATCCATAGGATTGGCAAAGTCAGAAGTTGTTGACTTTAGCCTTTTACAGCTCAGTATATTAATATGGCTTAACTTTTTGGTACCCCATTTCTACACTTTTCATCTGAATGGTTTAGAGGAAGATAAATCAAGACCTATGTAACTTTTGTGGTTGATAATATCAGTCAAATCCCCTCAGGATTTACCCTGAAACCTTGTACAGCAATTTGTAGATCCTTTGTCAGTGTCAGCCATGTGGATGAGTCACAGCCATTGCCTGACCATTTTGCTCTCTGTGAAAGCCTGTGAGAATGTTTTCTCTCCATGTGACTCTCCTTAGGCACACTTGACATTGTCAATCACTTTGCTCTGTGGATCCACAATCTCTTTGATCAGAAAATTTGGGACACAACTGAGTTACAGGAGGTTACAATACAGGTTCTTCTTTGTCTTGAGTCTTCACTGACCTTGAAAGGCTAGGGCCAAAATGTTGGCTGTCCTTGCAGCCCTTCTCTTTCCCTAATTTTTGGTCTGCAAACTTAAGTTGTTAACCCTGCAGAAGAGAAGCTTAATGACTTTTTTTCTTGTCTCTTGTTTTCATTTATTACTATTTTCTTTTAAACAAACATTTACTTAAGGGAGAGTATGACAGTAATTTGTATGACATGACAAGCAGTATGTATTGAGAAGACCAGAATGACAGACATTCCAAGCACGACCCTACTATTACACATTGCTATCTTCAGTGCAGTTGTTTGCTTCACAGGTATCAGTGTATATATTTAGGCAGGGTGAGAATCCTACCAATTAACTGCTAGTTTCAAAAACCTGTTGAAGATTAAAACAGTTTTTTTTGGTTTTTTTCTTTTATTTGCTTATGATAATTTCAATTCCTTTAAATTTGCTTAAAGATTTTCTATGAACTATTATGTGGCCTAATTTTAAGAAAGCCAAGTCTCATGTGCTGCTGAGGATATATCTTCTGCTGTTTGGTGGTGCATCTGTAGATTCCTACCTAGTCCTTTTATCTAAAGGTTTGTTTTAGCCCTGATATTTTTTGTCTAATATATCTATTTATTTGTGACAGTAGATATTTAAACATTCCATTATAATAGTATTTTTATCTGATTTTATACCCATTAATATTTCTTTTATATAGATGTGTGCAATAGCATATGTTTATGATTGTTATCAGTTCTTCTTATATTGTTTCTTTAACAGGTATGTAGTGATTTTTTTTCTTCTGATCAGTCTTGAATGAAATAGACTTTGTTTCTAAATGGAATAACCATGGCTCCCTTTTGCCAGTTCCTATTGCATGGAGTATTGTTTTCCATCCTTTGGTTTTAGGTCTATTTATTTTGTTTTTGAGTTAAATACATTTTTGTAGGAAACTTATCATTTGATCTTCATTCTTTTTTTTGTGGGATTGAACTCAGGATCTTACATTTTCCAGGCAAGCGCTGATTTTACTGAGCTATCTCCCAGACCCTTGATCTTCATTCTTAATCCATTCTGTCAATTTGTTTCTTTTGATTGGTGAATTCAGATTATTCATACTGCTGATTAAAACCAATAGGTATTGACTTATCCTTCTCATTATATTATTTTTTTTTGATGTTGATTCCCATTTATTTCTTCTATTTAGTTGCTTGGTGGTGGACTCATTCTTGTTGGATTCTTGGATTTTCTATTCCTACAATGTATTTGAGATATTTTTGGAGTGCTGATTTGGACGTTATGAATTTCTTCATGTATTCTTTATCATGGAAGTGTTTCATTCCACCATCAATCTTGAAAAACAACTTTGAGGGGTACACCAACCTGGGTTGAAAGTTGTTTTCTTTCAGGACTGGAAATACTTCACTTCTAATTCTCCTTGTTTTAAGTGTATGTGATGGTAAGTCTTCTATGATGGGTTTTCTTTTATAGCTAGTTTGTTTACCTTCTTTAACATTATTTAATATTTTGTTCTTTCATTAAATTTCTTGAATTTTGACTACTTATGTCTCAGTATAGATTTGTTTTTCTGATCGTGATTTTTTGTGTTCTATATACCTCTCTTGTTTGTCAGTAATTTTTTTTTCCATACTTGGAGAGTTTTCTGCTATTCTGTGAACAAGTTTTTAATGCCATTTTTGCTATCTCCTTATATTTTATTGATTTTAATTAAGCTTACATTATCTTCAATGCATAGCTTAGTTATTCTTTGATTTCTTTTTTAATGGTTCCTCACTACATTTAAGAAATCTTACATTTAATGAATGCTAACTGCAGCCCTATTTTCTAAATCTGATAGTCTATCTTCAAAATGATTGTTTCTGCTTCATGCACTTTCAACAGACTTTTTATCGCTTGCATATCTGTTCGCATCTATTTTATGAAATTCAGATTTTTCTTATTTTGGGCATTCTTGGTTTGATGTCTTTCCTTAACTGATGTGTATTTTTTAATCTTCTTTAATCATTTCTTCATTATGGTTATCATCTCTTTATTTATCTCGGACATTATTTCTGTTCTGGTTTTGTCAGGAGAGTATTTTTTTTTTTTTTGGTTCTGAGGATTGACTCAGGACCCTGCTCTTGCCAGGCAAGCACTTATTCTACTGAGCCATTACCCAACCCTTTTTTGTTTTGTTTTGTCGCTTGCACTATTACCATGTCAGTGCAAATTTAGTGGAAAGGCTTTTGATATCATATAACTCAATACCTTATGGCTTTGACTTGGGTGACTGGGAGTTATGCGATGCATCATGCTTCTCAGTTTCTCATTTTCTTTTGGTTGGTTTATGTGTTGAGGTTTATAAGTTGCTTAGAATACATAAATATATTATTATATTTATATAATAATATTGTGTAGTATTGGGAACTTTTAAGGAAATGACTACTATTCTGAAATGTCTTCTAGGCCTATTGGGATTTTGACCTTTAAGTATGTCCCAGGGTCCTGTCTCTTCTGTTTATTAGGACTGAAAAATTCAGCCAGTTTGGATTAGTACTTCCTTAGTACTAAATCTTCCTTAGTTCTGTAGTACTAGGCTGCAGTATTGTTTATAAGCCCCCAGACAATCTAGACTTTTTCTAGAATATCAACTGGTCACAACAAAGTCACCATGTCTAAAGTAGTGTCATCAGTGATAAAAACTGTATGAAACAATGGCTGGGAAATTCAGACTCTGTTGACTAATAGTACAACACTTTGAAGTCTAGGTACACGACTTGTAATTATATAACCATTTCCAGGACAAATCAGAAAATTATCTACAATCCTTACAGCAATTTTTCTTAAGGGGAGAAAATTCAAGAGGGTGAAGAAAAAGTAGAGAAATAAAAGAACAGTAACAACAAAAAAGATGAGAAGCAAGGCTAAATGACAAAGAAATATTACCATAACCTCAGGAAATTCATGAAGAAGACAGCATAAAAGAAAGAAGGAAAAAGGAAAACATAAATGGAATAGAACAAACAAAAATCTAAAGCTATGTTTTTTTATGCTAAAGAAAATAAACAAAAATGATCATTGAAAAGTGAATGAGAGATGAAGAGAAAAAAATGAAAGGAAGGAAGAAAGAAGGAAGGGAGGAAGGAAGGAAGGAAGGAAGGAAGGAAGGAAGGAAGGAAGGAAGGAAAGAAAGAAAGAAAAAAGAAAGAAAGAAAGAAAGAAAGAAAGAAAGAAAGAAAGAAAGAAAGAGAAAGAAAGAAAGAAAAGAAAGAAAGAGGAAAAGAAAAGAAAGAAAGAGTTATGGTCTGTGCTTAGTTGTCCCTGAAAAACCTCATGCAGTCACAGTGGGGGGATGTCTAGAGTTTGAGATTAACTCATGATCTACTGGGACTATGGGTTTTAGTACTGCTGGGATTATAAGTGTGAATGCTACACCCAGCCTGGGGGCAGATAGCCTGAATGTAACATAAGAGAGACAGAGAGATAGACTCTACCTGTTGCCATTGTTGCTGCCACTCCTCCCCTGCTTCCTCTTGCTCTTTGCTGGCACCATGAACTGATGCTCTCTGACCTGTGCCCCTATGCCTTGGAGCCAGAGGAGTATGGACTGAAACCTCCAGTAACTGTGAGCTGAATAAGCCTTTTCTTTCTTCATTTTGGGAGTTGGATATCTGAGAGAAGAGTAACTGAGACAGAATTTGGTGCTACAGAACTGGGGTCATTGCTGTGACTAACCTGACCTCATGGTTTACAAGTTTTTAATGTGGAATGTTTTATGGGAAGAGATATAAAAGGTTTGGGGAGGATGTCTACTTGCAAAGAACTGGAAGAGCTTTGGCTGTTCTGTTTGGGAGATTCTGGTCAGAGTTCAGACCAGAAGGCTGACACAAAGCCTGCCTGCAAAGAGTAGGCTGGGGAGGTTTCTTCTGCAAAGAAGGACTGCATTACTTGTTGGACTCCAGATGGAGTTTATGCTGTGGCTTGGCTGAAAGTCTCTGAGTTTTTCTCATGTCCAGAGACTTTGCCTGAGACTGAGATTAAGCAGAGCAGACAGATTAATGTTTCAAAAGAAATTTCAAAGCAGCCAAATACTGAGGGGGTAACATGGCTGTTATTGAGAGCTTTTAGCCACATTTATGTTGAGAATTAAGATCAAAGAGCCAACTAGGATGACTTAAAATGTTGTGAGTTTGGCCAGAAAGGAAGCATCAATAAAGCTGTGAACTGCAAAGATAAAGCTGAGAGGATCTCCATTGCTGGGAATGAACCAGAGAATGGAAAGGATGGTCTGAGGGCATCACTGAAGACAGAAGGTCTTCACGCTTTGCAGTCTCAGAATTGCAAAGGTGAGGGACTTTTCCTTGAGGAGAAAGCCACAGAGCCCCATGTTTCAGAATGGCAGCAGCAGCCACACCAGGTTTTAAAATGGCACCGGCATGGAGAATTTGTTCCTTAGAATCTGGGTCAGAGTATTCATCAATCCAGGCATTCAACCCCCACAGCCAAGAGAGAAGAAAGTCTGGCTTCTGCTCCAGCTGGTAGCAAACCTTGGAATCATCTTTGAGGTGTTGATTTTAGGCACATACAGAGTGCAGGAGTTCTGAGATTAAGAAGGCTTCCACCTAGATTTCCGAAGAAGGCCTGGGAGGCCAGGCAGTATGCCCCTGAGAGGGCACTGTGCTAAGAGTGAGAAGCCTATTCAGTGGAAAATGCAGAAATTTGGAAAAGCCAGGATTGTGGATCATCTGAGGGAAACTGCAAGGAGGGAGAAAGCTGGCCTAAGAGAGAAACCCTGGGAGCTACCACCAAGAGTGCTAGAGTCATCTCAGGCCTTCGGAGCTCACAGCTCAGCGCAGATCATCCTGAATGTTCCACAAGGACATATAGGATTTAATGTTTTCCCTGCTGGATTTTTGACTTGTGTTGGTCCCAATGCTTGGTATCCTGCTGTATGTACCTTTTGGAATGGTAATATTTGTTTTGTGATACTGAATGTTAGAAGTGTTTAGCTTTTCTTTTGTAGAGCGCCTCACAGCTAAGAGTTTTTCTAGATCTTGGAGGAGACTTGGGACTTTGATCTTTCAACAATGCTCACACTGTTGGGACATGGCACCTCTTAGAAATGAACTAAAATGTCTTTGCATAAAGGAATATGCATGAGACATTTGGGATCCACAGGTGGAATATTATGATTTCTGTCTAGTTGTGCCTCTAAAGCCTCATGCAGTCATGGGGTGAGGACTTCTAGAGTTTGAGATTAACTCATGATCCACTGGGATTTTGGATCTTGGTACTGCTGGGATTATGGGTATGAGTGCTACACACAACCTGGGAGCAGACAGCCTGAATGTAACATAAGAGAGACAGAGAGATGGACTTCCTCTCTGTTGCCATTGTTGCTGCCACTACTCCTCCTTGGCTGCTATTGCTCTTTGCTGCCACCATGAACTGATGCTCCCTGCCCTGTGCCCCTCTGCCTTGCAGCCAGCTGAGTGTGGACTGAAACCTCCAGCAACTGTGAGCTGAATAATCCCTTCTTCCTTTCATTTTTGGTTTTGGGTATTTGTCCCAGCAGTGAAAAAAG
>NW_004524666.1:1748550-1763176 GCF_000260255.1 Octodon degus | reverse complement strand
AGAAGAAAAGAAAGTTTTTTGTGGTTTCCTGTTTTGAATATATTGATTATATATTGATTATATTTCTTAGATTATATTTATTGCAATGTCAAATTCAAAGTGTGTCTCTGATTTACCTTGTAGGCAAATGAGCCTGCCAGATCCCAGATCCATACTATGAAGGCCAGCGATAAGAAGGTTCTGTACTGTGTTGGGATTTTCAAATGCACAAAAGTGCATGCGGAATGACCTCTTGTCATGGGAGCAGGCGCTGAGTCACTTAGCCTACAATACTCTGCAGTTGACCAGAGCTCATTAACCATGAACATCTCCCATAGTTTTTTCCTTAACTTGTAGCTATATTAGCAATGGAAGCCCTCACATGAAGCCACCCAACAGATGCATGGAGTCCAGGTTCACCTGGATCTTTCATAAAATGAATCTGACCTGAAAACTTCCCTAGGGAATATGGCAAATACTTGGAATTGAGTCAGTCATCTGTTGTGTAGTGCACAGATCCACTGCTCTGTCCCATTGGTGTGCTTCTCCCTGAAGTCCTCTGTAGTCTCCCACCTACACTGTGTCTCTAAATATTTGATCTCTCTTTCAGCACAAACCAGGAGCTGGGGACAAAGTGTAAATCACCCCTTAATTTTTCACTGTGATCTGACTCCTCCATTTCTCTATGAGCTCCAATTTTCCTTTCAGTTACTTCTACTACCACAGGAATCCACTTCCCTCCTTGTTTTCTTTTCAAATTATTATTTTTTCCAGTGTCTAAACTCTGAAATTGAATAGCATGATTTATTGCATCTTACTTCTCTGCCACCTTTGCAGAATTCCAGAAACCTTTTATTTCTCAGTTCTTGTTTTAAGGATTTTTACTACTGTTTTTGTTACTGAGAATCAAACTCAGGCAGGACCTTGTGCTTGCCAGGCAAGTGCTGTATCATTGAGCTATATCTCTGACCCAAAACACTCTATGATGATATGATCCTAAAATTTTATTTTCATTTTCTATTAATTAAATTTATTGATACATTGCAGTTATCCACAATGAGCACATATACTATAGGGAATTTATACTTGTATGTGATATAAGTTGATTGTTTTTGTTTTTCATTTTCTTGCCCTCCTTTCAGCCCTTCTTCTCTCCTTAATTACAAAAGCGTGTTCCCATTTTTCCCTTTTTTCTCAACATATTATTCATTCTCCTTCTTTCCTTCCTCTTCCCTCCTTTTCCTTCTCACTTAACATTTTCCTCCTAAATTCTCAGTTTCTCACACCCAAGACATGAGGTAGTAGTATTCACACATATTTGTCTGATTAATTTTACTTAAGAGAATGGCCTCCAGATAGACTCCTTATTTAGAAATGTCTCAAGCTAATTCTCCTTTGTGGTAGAGTAATAGTCCAAGGAATAAAAGTGACTTGTTTATTCATTCATCAATTAATGTGCATTAGGGCTCTTTCCAAGATTTAGGCATTATGAATTGTGCCACTACGGATAGGAGTGTGCCTATATTTCTGTGGTATGATGTTTTTAATGTTTTTGGAAAGATACCAAGTAGGGGAGGAACTGGGTTGAATGGAACCTCTAGTCTTAATTTTTTTGAGAAGTCTTCACACTGATTTTCACAATGGTTGCACTAGTGTACACGCAGTGGAGAAGACTGCCAGCATTTGTTATTGGCTGACTTGTTGATTATAGTCATGATTTTTGGAGTGAGATAGAATGTCAACATTGTTCTAATTTGCAATTCTCAGGTAAAGCAACAATGTTGGACAACTCTTCAATATATTCAATATATTCAATATATTCAAATGAATATATTGATTATATATTGATTATATTTCTTAGATTATATTTCTTAATCTATGAAATGGCATGTATTTCAGACATTGGGTCTTTAGATAGTATTTCTTATACAGTTTTGGATTCTATTCAGAAGCCCTCGCTTGTGCTTATATATCAATAGATTTTCTTATTTTATCTTCCAGCAGATTGTTTCTTTTTTAAAAAAAAATAGCTCTTTGACTCATTTTGCTTTTAGTTCAGCACATGGTGTCATCGAGATGTTGTGTCAATTTGAGAAGTTTAGAAACTTATTAACTCAGCAGCTCTCCATTCTGAGAATAAAGGACATAGCCTAGGGTGACTGTGTATGCTCCAAGTTCTTGTAATAGTTGATTCATTGTCAGTTTTAAATAACTAAGTGAGGAATATGGATCTAGCTTCAATACTTTGTATGTGTATAGCCAGATTTTCTAGTACTATTTATTAAAAAGTCTATCTTTCCTCCCATGTATTTTGTTGGCCCCTTTGTGAAAATCTAGATATCTGAATGTATGGAGATATTCCTGCGCCCAATATTTATTATCTTATTTTATTTTTTGCAGTACTGGGGATTGAACTCACAGCCTTGTGCTTGTCAGGCAGAGCTGAAGCCACGGAGATATCTCTCCAGTCCCCAATATTCACCTTAATTGACCTACATGTCTGTTTTTGTGCAAATATCATAGGGTTTTTCATTCCTGTATCTTTGTAATATGCCTTGACCTTTGAATTTGTGATATTTTCTGATTTGCTATTGTTGCCCTGGAGGCTGTCACTCTCCTGATTATCTCCTAGTTCCATATGAAATGCAAGGGTGTTATTTGCTTCTTTCAAAGGTGTTATTGATATTTTTATTGGGATTGCAATATATATATATATATATATATTTTTTTTTTTTTTTTGGTATTTGCTCATTTTGACAATATTAGTTCTGTCTTTCCAGAAGCATCAGATAGCTTCCCATTTTCTGATGTCTTCTTTGATCTTCTTTTTATTTGTGAAATCCAGGGTGGAATTTAATTTTTATTCACAGGACACTGAAAAACAGGAAATTCCACATGAAAATAAGAAACCTCTACAGATGATAAGCTTCATTTCCTATAGTATGTATAGTTGGGAACTTTTCAAGTATTGTCTTGTAAATAGTGCTATAATGACAAACCACGTTAAAAAAAAGAATTCTTAGAGAAAGATAAACTTATACCAAATATAGGAGACAACAAAAACTGGTGCTTCATTTGGCTGTACACTTAGAAGTGAAAGGTACAGGGAGCCTTGTCCTGCACTTGGAAGGTACACGCTTCAGAGCTAGCGTCTGGCACAACATCTTGATCTTCTTCTTCTTCTACTGAGAAGTACTTCTCAATCAAGTTTAATGAGGCCTTGTACACAGACTCACTTTCATGGTTTTGCAGAGCTTCAAACTTGTCCAAGCCAGGGTGGGGAAAAGTAAAAGGGGGGTGGGAATCTTGTCCCAGCCTCCACATTCTCCAGTCATACTAAGCTTCTCAGTTTCACCTAGCTTCTCAGCAGCCTGAAATATATTTGTAACAGCATCCATTATAACAAGAATAATTTTCATATCTTTCACAGTTAAGAGGTTCATCAATGGTTCTATTATACCACAATGAACAAGCTACACAATGTGTCCCACTGTCCCACTGCTTGTATAGTTGGTCACAGGCCACGCAGCTTCCTTTTGTGTCTTTTTTTTTTTTTTTTTTTTCCGAACCAGGGATTGAACTCAGGACTCTGCGCTTCCCAGGGAAGTGTTTATTCCACTGAGCCATCTCCCCAGCTCCCATTTTTTTCTTTTGTGTCTTAAAGTTCGCCTTAGAGAGAACATTGATGAGGAATGGTAGAATCCATATTTCACAACTTGCTGTATCTGGTCCTTCCGGCTGGCTGTGATTTTGTTTGTTTGTTTGTTTGTTTGTTTTTATGAATTTAGTACTGGGTCTACAGGGTCTCACTACTCAGATTGGACTCGTAGTGATTCTACTGTTTTCAGCCTCCCAAGCGCTGGGATTATAGGCACGCGCCACCATGCCCAATCTCAGTCGCTGCCTCAGCGACTCCGGGGGCGGGGAAGGCTCGGCTCTGGCTGTGATGTTTGACATCGTCCATGTAGCTTCCTTCTGAATGTCTTGAGGCGAGTGAGCAGGCTGGGAGAGACAGCAAGCGCTCCTGCATCTATCACAGTCTGAGTCTGTTCGTCTGTTCCAGTGAAGATGGCTCTCAGTGCAGAAGTCATAATGGGCAATTCATCTGATCCCAGAAGCTTCACCAGATGTGGCACAACTCCTGTGTTTACAACCATTTCGGTGAGGTAGGAAATAGGCTAGCAGGTATCTGCTAATACTTCCAGATCACTGTGATGCTGAAGATGAACCAAAGTAGGGAAAATTTGCTCAACAGTATCCAGTGGCAAATTAGCGTTAGCATTCTCATTGGTGGACATGTTTACCAAACAAAGAGAAAGCTTCGAAGTGAGAGCAGGTGGTACTGAGGGGCTCCTGCCAAAGATGACATAGCAGGGACTACAAGAAGAGCCAAGAGTGGGTCAATTGCACCATATTTAATAACCAAGTCTTGGAAAAAAAATTACTTGCAATGTTTCCCAGTACTCAGACAGCCTGCTCACTGATGTGAGCATGGGGTGATGCCAAGAGGGAAATGAGAGCCGGGATGGCCCCTCTGTCCAGCACGGCCTTGGTCTGTTCTGACCACCCAGAACCAATATTAGTGAGTTCCCAGGAAGACTCAAACTGGATGGGACTACAGTCAGGTCTTCCCAGGAAGGACACAAACTTTGAAATCAAACCAGCCCAGAATATGTGATCTATGGGATGTTAGGTTTTTTAACAGAGAAGGCAGTTTCCTAGCAGCTTGAGTAGCTTGCAGCAAGCTTTCCAGATTATTGCTAGATATGCCTTTGACAAGCAATGTCATCTACAGTCCAGTTCACAGTGACCTGGTTGTTGCGGTTTTCCTGCAATGGTGAGGCAGTCTCATCAGGAAACGAGATTGCATTTCTTCTTTTTAGCATCTGATCATCCTGCTTAGTTTTCCTCAGCTCCACATTAACTTCTATTCACCGCCACCTGATTTCTGTACTGTCCTTTCCCTTGTTCTTGAATCTGTTCAGTCGGGCAGCTGGCGAATTAGCATTAGCATTCTCATTGGTGGACATGGTTACCAGGAGAAAGAGGTGAAGTGAGAGCAGGCGGTACTACTGGGCTCCCTGGCTGCAGGAGGGATGCTCTCTGAAAGTGCACTGCATCGGGGCCCAGAAATGGTGTCTGAGCTACTTTTTGGAGTGTGGTTATTTTGTTGTCAATTATTTTCACTTCCAGGCCTAAATTAATCCCTAAGTATTTAATTTTTCTTGAGGCTATTTTGAATAGCATTATTTGATTAATTTCTTTCTTGGTGAATTCAGGACTGGAGTATAGGAACACCATTGTCTTTTGTGTGTTCATTTTGTATCCTCCTTTACTAGTTGACTTGATTGTTAATTATAGAATTTTGGGGGATCTTATACATAGAAGATGTCCTCTGGAAATGATAATCTAACTTCTTTCTTTCTTATACATATCATTTTTATTTCTTTGTTTTGCCTGAGTTTTCTTTTTTTCCCCATAATTTTATTGATAGACAAATGGCAATGAGACAGTTTCAAATCAAATTGGTAGGACAGTTCCAATAATTAACACATTGCATAATTCTTCCCAGTGGTTAATTGCTGTACAAGATGCGGACATGATATCCTATTTACAAACAACATTAGAACAAATCACTCTATTCACTAAGAGAATGTAACTATATATCTATCCTAACCACTTTGAATACACAGATACAAAATAGTCATTCATCTGTATACCGTTTTTTTGTTAAGTTCCGTTATTTGAATATTATAGGTGTGTAAACTCAGCAAAATATTCTAAGAGAGTCCAGTAGCCCATAATAGTATTGGGTCTTTCCCTTGACTGGCAATGTCAGAAATTGTTGACCTGAGTCCCCTACAGCTCAACGTAACATCATGGCTTTACTTCTTATATTTCGTTTTTATACTTTTCTGCTGGATGTTTAAGACCAAGGTTAAGCAGGACCTATGCAACAAGAGTTGTAGCTTTTGGGTCTTCTTCATGTCTGACTCCATGCTGAGGGGGAACTTGATAATGGCATAGTGGTCCAGCTTATTGATATTGGGGTCATTCTCTTTTGAGCATATTGGGCTGCCTCTGGAGCTACAGTGTCTTGGTATAGTGGAAAGTGTGTGGCTTATGGATGTTCTTCTTTTTGTGGCTATGCATATCTTTCAGCACAGCTTTCTTGGCATTCAAAGCTTTTACTTTGGCTTCAGATTTGGGAGGAGCAGAGCTTTCTTCTTTTCCTTCAGTGCCATCTTGGTAAAAAATGAAACATGCCTTTTTGAAGTATTATTAATATCTTTTAGATTTCAGTAGTGTCTGCTGAAATTTTATCCTCTACATGTCTAGTTCTATCAATGTGCCTTCCCTTTATTGATGAAAATGCTTGATGTGTGTCTATTCATTTTATTCCTTTGAAATATTAGTTCTTAAATTTATTGATTTGAAAAGTTATATAGCTCTTTCAGTATTTTATTGTACTCTTCTTTGAAGTTAATATTTGTTAATTTGGTGTTCATAACATATAATTTATTAAGTGCATGATATTTTAGTTACATTGTCTTTGAGCACTGAGCAACTTATTGATTATCATTTGATCTCATCATTTACCTTTTTGTATAACTCAGTTGTGTGGATTTTAATTTTCTCCAGTTTAACTTCCCATTGATTAGGCCTGGTGGAGTTAGAATTCTTGGATTCACTCTTCAACTTTTTGCTTTTAGAACTCCTATTGGTCTCTGTGTGTATGTGCATGTGTGTGCCTGTGTGTACACAATGAGGAAACAGTGTTGCCTTTATTAGTAGAATGACTTGTCTGCTACTATAGAGATATCTTTTGTTAGTATATAATTTTCTGTGATGTGTTCTGGCATGGATAAACTCTAGACCATGAAAACCAACTACTTCCATCTTGGGAGCAGAAGTTGTGGTATAGTTCACACCAATACAAAAAGATAAAACAACTAATGACATAGATGTGGAACAACTGAAGCACCAGCAATAATGGAAAAGAGTTCAATACAAAGAACATAAAGTGAACTAACTACCTCATGATAAATAAAGCTTAATAGAAATACTAATAAATATAAAGATTCTGGGGAAGCAAAACATAAAAGAAGAAAATTTTGAAACAAAGAAAAAAGAAGACGAAAGAGAGAAAAATGAGAAAACATCTTAATAAATTATAAAAGACAATTAATACATAAAAATTACACAAAAGACAAGAAAAAAGAAAATTCATAGATCAAAATAAGGAAAAAAATGCAAGATTCCAAAGAAAAGAAACAAAACCAATGACAAAGCCATGGATACATGAGTCCATCAAGGTGATTGATACCTACTTAGAAGTTCAAGTCCATAAAAATTACTTGTGGTTTTAAATGAGTGATTCCTTTCTATGGTCTGTGATTTTGTAATGGACCAGACCTTGGTAAGGGATAATGAGACCTAGTTAAGTCTTGCTCTTTTTGCATAGTCGTGTGTTTATGTGTGATACTGAACCCTTCCCCACCTTTCCTGATGGGCATAGTTGGTCTATAATATGAGCCCTAGAGCTGTATTCATTCCAGATGCTCTGTTTCTTTGTTCTTCTATTGCTCCAACTCTTGGCCTTTTCTTGGCTTTATGGCTTGTGGGGTTGTAAGATATCCCACCATGCTCAAAAGGCCTGCATTCTGTACACTCCAGGTATTGACAACTGTCCCAAATTAGGTGTCTGAGTGTATCATTTTTATGCTAGAAGAAAAAGAAATTGCAATAACAACAAAATTATCACTGATTCCTCTGTTGGATGTAGGCAGCCAGGGAAGGTTGGAAGCCATGTGAGGGAAGTTAATGCCTGCACTTTCAGACTCAGCCTCGTCCATGACCAGGGAGAGCTGACCTCCTCACTCAGCAGGGCATGACCTCCCTATCTTTCCTGGCTTGAGCTTAAACTTCTCAGGACATCATCTCTATGAGTGTCTACTGTGGTCATCTCATACCCAGCCATTATGGTAAGGTGGTCACAGTGATCAGGAGGTGCAGCTGTAGCTCAATCTTAAACAACCAACCATTTTCTAATACAGCTCTTGATTAAATCCTCTCAAATATAGTAGTTACTGCATTGAATTTATTCTCTAGGCTGCTATGTGGAAAGACTTATTTTCAATGAAAAATCTCAACTGTTTTTGTAATCTGCAATAGCAATGAGCTTTTCTTGGGAGCTGTGCTGCTAATCCATTTCATTGTTTCTCCCTAGAAATGCTGACCCTCTTCAAACTTACCTTGTGTTCGCAGGGGTAAATACCTCTTCCTGAGAGCCAGCCTGAACATTCTTGACTGCTTCATTCTTTACTGTGCATTGAGCTCATGTTCTGTCCAGGTTCTCTGTAGCTTGTAGTTTTCCTACTCACTCCTTCCCAATTCCTAGAAATTACCTACTTTTTCTTCACCAGGGAGTTCTACGTTATAAAACTGGTGGAAAAATAAAATGTACAGAAGAAGCAACACATCCTACAAATCACAATTCATGCACAGCTATCATAAATTAGTCACTACCCACTGTTAAAACTCCTCAGTAAAAAATAAAAAAATAAAACTTAACTTTATTTAACAAATATTTACTTGGTCTCAAGATTTTCAGAGTGAATTACTGATTATGTGAGGAATAAGTTTATTGAATGACAAGTGTCATGAATGCTTTATATATATATAAAGCATTAAATTCACAGACATTCATGGGAAGTTCAAAGCTTAAGCCAAATTTGTCATTAAATACAACATTGATTTGGGTTCAGTGACTACAAAACATCATTGCTACATAAAGATCTTGTAATATAATGATGACCACAATATTGTTTTTTCCATTTGAGATCTGTGAGAATCTTAGAGACCAGGATATAAAGTGTGAATGTTATCTTAAAATGCACTGGCTGGTATTATGTGGTTTAGACTTAAGAAACAGATTATTAATTAATTTATTTATTTATGAGCAGAATATATTTACTGGGGGAAAGAAAGCTCCTGTCCTGGAGAGGGGCAGGAGGGGGTGCCGAGTGTGTAGTTCCTGGAAAGTTGTCTCTTCTAGGGATTTTTATAGAGGAAAACCATGTGGTGAGGCGAGTCTAAGACGGTGGAGAACATGGGAACTCACTTAAGTGGGCATGAAGTGGGACAGAACTATGGTCAATCAATGCAATTGAAAGCACCATTTCTCAGGTAAAATTGATTAAATCCAGTACCAAATGGGGAAGGAAGTCAAATAGCAAGTGGGCAAGAATATGGGACAGGGTCTCTTCCTGTTGGGACTTGAATTAGTGACTCATTTGGGATTTTTCAAGGTGATAGATGGCTATTTAGAACTGATGCCCATGCCTAGGGAAGTATGTAGCTGTATATTTCTTCTTTTATCTTGAGGTATGGCCCATAGGTGAGTGTCTCTCTCTTCAAAAGTTGCAGTCACCTTGTCTTCCATTTTGTCTCCCTGAGGCCCTAGTCCTGTCTGACTTCCTATAATATTTCTATCTAATTCAGCTGCCTACAATATTCCCCCTTCTGAAGAAGTAATCTGAACTGCCACGAGGGAATCATGGGCACTGACCAGTCTGGCATCTTCAGGCTGAAAGGGGTCATAGTTGTGAACCAGCAGGCAGAGATACTCCCAAAAGGTTCTACCTAAAGGCCCTCAATAGACACCAGGAATTTTCGTCTTGGGTAGGCATGACAGCTTTTAATCTAGAGGAGACAAACCAAAGAAATTGTGGAACATGCATGGCCCAAATACTAACATCAGCAAGGTAATTACAAATACAGTCAAAATGATTTCCACCAACTAAACAGTAATGATTTGATATCTTATATTTTCAACAGCTATTGAGACATTAGCAGAAGGATCTGGGATGTAATAACATTTTAAAGTTTGTAAATATAAAAAGACTAGTTAGAATATTTTTTAGGTCCAGTAGCAGAGATCCCTTAAACATGGGCTTAATCCCTTTATTTTTCATTGACCATTGAGTATTATCTCAAATCAGCTGGCCAATTCTTATTATTACTGGGGGTACACGAATTACAGGATCTAGGGAGAACACTGAGCACTCTCCAGCTGGCAAGTGGGGCCACTAGCTGGGTAACTACTGACACATCTGCATGAGCATCTAGTTTAACAGGTTTTCTCCTCATAATGGCAGTTAACATGGATTCCCTCAGGCTGAGAAGGGAAGACCCATAACCACCTCAATCTGAAACTTCCTCTGACTCCATCATGAACACTTTCTTTTTCCCTCTCTAGCAGCTTTGGACATGTTTGCTTGAAATGTCCCTGCTCTCTTTCTGGACCCTGGGAAGCAGAACTTTTCCTCTTTTTCCCAACTAGCCTTCATTCTTGAAAGCTGTTAGTATCACTATTCTCATTTTTTATCTAAAATTACATTCTGTATCTTTTCTACTAGGAAACACCTCAACTCACATCATTCCTGCAAACCCTTTTATCTTCTGCAGCTTGTGTCAGATACCTGGGGCCGATATGAAGATATAACTTTTTGGTTTTAAGGCATCCTGCAAGCAACTGTGTTCAAGGAACATGAGGTCAACTTCCCCTATAGTACATTTCCTGACATAAGATTAGACTGATACAGGAAGCATGTTCGAGGGCAGTCAGCCCTGCCCAAGGAAAGTGGAGACAGATTCCTTGTAATGAGGCAGGAAACCCCGAGAAGATTCAGCTCACCTGGGATGTATGAGGTGATTAGTTAAGGCCTCACTATGTCTCTATAGACAAAATCTGGTGGATCTCATTAAAAGGAATATAAAAGTAATCGAACATATTTGCTATAGGTTGTACCTATATGATGACCTGGGTTTTGGTATCTTCTAAGAAAGAACAAATTTATTGAGGGATTAGAATATGTGTAATCAAAGCAGGAGCATTTGAGCTAACAGGTAAGTTAGAAACCTTTTTAAAGGAATAACAATTATAACCCACTGGTTTTTGTTTCTTTTTATTTATTTATTTTTGTATTTTAGGGAAGGTTCTATAGAATGTTCAGGGTCTCACTACTAGATTGGACTCATAGTGATCCGCCTGTTTACAGCCCCCCAAGATCTGGGATTATAGGTGAGTGCCACCATGCCCTGTCTCAATTGCAGTCTCAGCACGCCTTGGGGGCCGGGCAGGAATGGCAGACCTGGGGATCAAACCCCTGACTCCTATGCCTGCTTGCAGGCACTGTAATCCACTCAGCTATTTGGCTGGTCTCCCACTGGCTTTTAGACCCCTTTATTTATAGAATCTAATAGTTTGTTATATTTTCTTCTAGCGAGAAACAATTTATAAATATAATATCGGTTTACTATCAAACCAATAATATATTTAAGAGCTATTTAATATAAATTATCATTGGCTTCCTTAATATTTCTAATTTAACATTTTCCATCATGTATTTCCTTTTAAATATGTACAACTTAGTGTTCTAGAAAACTAGGTAAGTATAATGTATTTAATGAGTGAAGCAATTGACCCATAGTGATTTTTTTTTCTTTTCAAAGTTTTATTGATAAACATATAGCAATGAGACAGTTTCAAATCAAATCGAAAGTACAGTTTCAACAAATAATACACTGCATATATTCTTCTTAGTGGTTAATTGCTGTACAAGATGCAGACTTGTGATCCTACTTACAAACACCATTAGAAAAAATCATTCTATTCATTAAGAGAATGCAACTATATATCTATCCCAACCACTTTGAATACACAGATACAAAATAGACATTCATAGTTATACCCCAATTTTTTTAAGTTCTGTTGTTGAATATTATAGGTGTGTAAACTCAGCAAAATATTCTAAAAGAGTACAGAAGCCCATAATAGCATTGAGTCTTCTGTTTAATTGGCAATGTCAGAAATTATTGACTTGAGTCCCCCACAGCTCAACATAACAACATGGCTTTACTTCCTATATTTCATCTTCATACTTTTCTACTGGATGGTTAAGACCAAGGTAAAGCAGAACCTATGCAACAAGAGTTGTAGCTTTTTGGTTTGAGAAGGTCAGTGAAATGCCCTCAGGATTTATCCTGAGATCCTGTACCTCAGATTGTAGAACCTTTGTCAGTGTCAGCCATGTGGATGAGTCACGGCCATTGCTTGGCCAATGTGCTCTCTGTGAAAGCCATCACCCGAGGAATGGTTGAGAAAGATGTGGTATTTTTACACAATGGAGTATTATTCAGCTATTAAGAATGATAAACTGCAAGCCTTTATATTGAAGTGGATGCCACTTGAACATATATTCATAAGTGAGATAAACCACACACACATGTGTAAATATCGTATAATCTCCCTAGTATAAGAACTCCAAAGAAGAAATACAAATAGAAAGATATAATACAAGGAAAGGGAAAGCAGGATCTCAAGGACTAACTATTCAAGAGAGGGAAATGGGATGAGCTAGGAAACATGACAATGTTAAGCCATGCAGTTATATGTAAAAGTTGAGCAAGGCAATGATCCGGAGAATATTCAGAAGATTCTTTAATCTAGGAGTTAATTTGAATGATTCTCACCCTGACTAACTATATATACTGATATCTGTGAACTAAGCTACTGCACTGCAGATGGTAATTTGTAATAGTGGTTTCATATTGGGAGTGCCTGTCATTGTGGTATTCTGAACACGGGCTGCTTGTCATGACATGCCAGTTACTGCTAAGATGTCTCTCGGGTAGGTGGATGTTCAAGAAGAAGGGGGTGGTGAATGAAAGCAAGAGACAGGAAAAGGAATACTGTGGGACAGTCCTGCTTCAAGGTTGTATATGGTGAGACCCATAGTGATTTATAAATAAGTTTTAGCTCTTCTCTGTCCTGCCAGTGTCTTGAATTTTATTCGCTAAAAAATGTAATAAATCAGAAACTTCAAAGGAAAACTTTTTATTCCTTTTCCTCAAATGTAATTAAATAGTTTCATTTTCAGCAGGGGCTCAAGTTAAATGTTCTTCCACACAATTGACAAAGCAAGTGTGGTGCCTACTTTTCATTCCTTCAAAGAATCTGCTAAATTACCCTTAGCCTCTCTTTGTTTAACTACATTCCCATGTATCCTATAGAGTTTGTTTTCAAGGAACATTTGACAAGAAGTATTCTTTAATGTTTTGCTTGCCTGCTCTCTTAGAAGCATCAATCTTGAACTCCCACTGCCCTACAAATTGTATTTCTTCAGGCAAAGTGACTTTTTTGAGTAGTTCTCTTTTATAATGAAATAATTCAGGTAAACAAAAGCATCATGTTGCACAATATGCTAGTCAGTGATTAGTCAACTATAAATTTGCCTCTGTGCACCAAACATTTGAGAGATAAAAGGGAGAGTACATTTGGTGCAATCGGACAGCAGAGCAGGCAGTGGAAGCTAAATTTCTCACTCAAATTCAGTAAGGTTGATGGCATGTGTGTCTGTTCTGAGAGAATATATTTTATAAGCTTCACATAAGTTATGTCTTTGAAAATATTTCCCACTATGAGTATAATAAGCTAAAATAAAGCATTAAGAGAATTTTAAATAATTAATTAAATTACAAATCAATTTAAATTAATTAATTTTAATAAATTCCATTAATTAAGTGGAATGGTTAAAACAGATTGCAGTAACTTAAAGCAGAAGAGATTAGTAGACAAAAGTTTCAACCTAAATATGTACTTATAATTTATAAATAATTGAGGAGCCAGAATGGTCATCAACCTCAAAATCAGTTCTCAAAGAACTGTTTCGTAGATTCTCTTAGATTTTTGTTGTTGCTGTTGTGCAGTGATTTTTCCTGAGTGAAAACCAAAAACAAGAAACTACTATTTGTCTTGTTACTTTTTGAATGCCTTTTATTAATCAAAAAATTTTTCTAATTAGGCAGCCTTAAAATACAGTATTTTGTAAGTACTGATACCATTTAAAATTAATAATAACAGTAATAATAATAGTCTGAAGATATAGTTCAGTGGCATAAACTCCTGCCTAGCAAGCACAAGGTCCTGAGTTCAAGTGCTGGTACCAAAATAATAACAACTATAATAATCATACTAATACAAAGAGTTCCAGTGATGCCTATTCATAGTTAATATGATGTTTAAAATATTAGCAAGACAGCAGTTTAAATTAACGATAACTACTATAAGCAAGTCTTAGTGAATCAAGTAGAAATTTACTTTTCTTGCTTATATCATAGGAAATTACATTTCAAAAAGTACTTTTTCATGGCTGGTTTTCAACATAAGACTGAAGGCTATGACTTCCCAACATGTGACTCACAAACATAGTATTAATTCAATTCCAAACATAAATCTTCACCTCCAAACATCACATCAAGCTCTAAACCCAGAAGAGTGCTACCACAACATCACATAACCATGTTCCAGTCATGTTTCAAAAACCTCACCTGTAAGCACATGAGGCTTTGGGGGGAAATATCTAGATTTGAACCATAATAGTTATCTCTGAGTGTTGTTCTGCTGATCTCTTTATGACTCAATAGAGTCATTTTTCTTTTGTGTGTGAGCCTTATGTATTTCTTGAATGAATGTCAGGTCTTATTACAGAACAAAACAGACCAAGGTAAGTCATATTTATACCTGAAAAATTCTGAAAATATTAGTGTGGGGTGTTTGGGTCAATTTTAGTAAAAGTTGGAC
>NW_004524666.1:1734465-1747970 GCF_000260255.1 Octodon degus | reverse complement strand
AGTGTAGAAATAGTTTCTTTTTACACTTACCTCTTCTCTTTGCTTTTTATTCAGACTCTATTGAAAGTATCTGTTGGAAAACTATTGAAAAAAATGCTTAAAACTGAGAATAAATACTTTTCTTGTCTGAACTCTCACTTATTCAAAGTTGATATTCCAGTTCATGTTTGCCTATTAATTCATTAAGATTTCATGATATTTGCTCTCTTATGCTTATTTTGTCATCATTGCTACATTCTATTACATTCTCAAAGTGAGATTTTGTGTCTTATTTCTACTGGAAAGTGTTTTCCATCCTTTCACACTGATGGTAGCTTCATTACATGAGCTATGGAATAGGTTCGAGAGAAGTTTTGATTTGTTAGGTGATTATGCATAAACTTATTTGATTGGAGCAAGGTTCTTGTAATACTTGCTAACCCTTAAGAATAAGCAGGATTGACTTAATTTTTAGTTGGATGGGAAGAACTAGAAATAATACTTTTCAATGTACAAGATAAATATTAATAAATGAGAGGAAGGAGAAGTCATACTGTGTTATTTCATTTACGGCATTTGTGAGTCAGTGTTAAATAGCGGACTTTCTTGAGACTTCTATTTCTACAGAGACACAAAAGGGAAAAAAATAAAGGACTTTCTCTTCTGCTTCAGGGAGAATCAATTTCAATAAGGGATGGCAAAATGGAGCATTTGATTTGATTTAAAGTAGAACCTGAGGGGAATAAATTCAAACCCTATTTGATGCCTCTAGTGGTTAAGGATTTATAACTTGACCAGGAAGGTCATGAATACACATCCATGTTTTGAGAAAGTGAGCACATTCTTTTAAAGTTTATCATCTAGTGTCATATTTTTAAAAAAATGGTCAAAAGGCTCTACAAAAACACAGTAGGAAATTAAATACTACACTGCATGAGAGGGCTATTCAATCCAACAATGAATAATTGTTTTATTAATTTGATTTGGAAGATGCTCTAAAACATCCTGATTTTATTGGGATTCATAAAATAAATCCAAACTTTTTTTTTTTCAGAACTGGGGATTGAACTCAGGCCCTTGTGCTTGCCAGGAAAGCACTTATTCTCTTGAGCCATCTCCCCAGTCCAAACTTTGAAGTAGTGGAAGAGGTCAAATATTTTTGCCTAGAATTTTTGTATCTCTTTAATTTCATTATGATTATCCTTTGTACATTTATATGAACTAATGAACATAGTGATATATAATGTTTAATTATAAATGAATTTTTCATATTAATGTCTATAGTACAGGGTGTGGTCTGTATAAAAAATGATGTGGAAAAACTGATGCAGTTCACATACATGGAAGAATAGAGAATTTAGAACACAGGCTTGTTTACACATTAAATGTATTCTAGTTAATCTAGCTATCTAAAATATGGATAAAACTTCTAAGTGAATGAAATTAAGTGTCTGTATTTTTTTTCTTTGAGAATCATATATGATATTAGAATAAAGAACAGAACAGAGAAACTCTCTCACTCAGCTGGTAGTTATAGGTCAATAAAGAGCAAGAGCCAAGAAGTCAGAGTTGGTTGGAGTCCACAGCTAAAGTATAGGAGTAGAATCATTGCAGTATGACCTGATGGGATGCATCCTATTAAGGCCAAGGCAACTAAATGCTAACAGAAGCCAAGCATACACTCTACGGTGGCCTTGTTTTGCCATGGCCAATATGACATCATTTCCTTTTTCAGCTCCATATGGAGGAATTCCTTAGATAAGCTAGGCATTAACTTTAATGGATCTCAGAAAGTTTAAACCTTAGATTTTTAAGGTGTATTCTTTAGAAACATTTGGAAACTATATGGTGGAAAAAGAATTAGTGAAATATTGTGCCACCACTCTCTGCATTTTGGTGATTGTGACTTTTCACTCTAGTTAAATACAATCTGAATATATGGAATTTACTGACAATCTGCACCGAGATACTATGATAATGTAGACTAGCATATTTTATCTTATGAAATAAATAAACAAGATGTATAGTATGCCAAACATTCATCTGGTAAAAGATACAGTCAAACAAAGCATTCCTCAATAGACAGAAAAATATCTACAATATATTATCAGCACTACTTCAAATAAACGATGATCTTCAACTAAATTGAGACATAGTCAAAACTCTTAAAATAAGCTTCAACTTTTTGTGCTCTTCAATAAGAGGCAAGCATTAAAAAATCGCTCAAGACCTGGCATTTGAGTGGGACCACCCAGGGCCCTCTGAATCCTCATGTCAGTCAGCACCCAGGTCAGACATGTGTGTGGAACTTCCTCCATCAGAGAGGCCTGGTGTGCAGCCCTGTGGCAGAACTCCATGCAGAGAAGCTAGAGGCAAGACCTACCCAGCTGATCCAGGAGCAGAACATCTTGATTGAATGGCACAGCAGATTCACTTCCAAGGGCTACAGAAGGAAGAAATGGAGCACAGCAGCCAGACCCAAGCCACACCCATGTGGATGAGTTTGAACTTGGTAGGTCTCTACCTGGTGCTAAGAAAATAACTGTATCAAAACTCTACACCAAAGGTCAGGAGACAGAGCTATACAAAATGACAAAGAGAAGGAGCAAAATTCATTCTCAGTCCCTGAGCAATTGCAAGTGACAATAGCATAGAACAAATTGGAAATCACACAACTGAAATCTTTGAAATAATAGTCTGAAGTAAAGAAACAACTTCAGAAATGTATAGAGGAAATCACATTAGAAATAATTTCTCAAGTAAAAAAAGAAATGATAACTATGATGAAAGAAGTACTAAGTTCTGCTAAAGAAAACACTGATAAAAAATACAGGAGAATAGAAACATGATGGAACCCTTAAATGAGCAATACAGGAAAGAATTAGAATGTATGAAGCAGATTCAAAGTGATACACAGGAAATTAAAACCTCAATCACAAGCTGAAGAAACTATTTGAATGAAAGTAAAAACAGACTTTCAGACCTTGAAGATCCCATTGCAGGTAGTAAAAAGGCAAGAAAAGATCTCTTAACAACTAGGATTAAGGAAAAAATAATTCAACATCTGTGAGACGATGCAAAGATGAACAACGTAAGACTAATAGACATCAATAAGAAAGGAGTCAATACAAGTGATAAGAATATGGGCAGAACCAATAGCAGAAAACACCACAAATATGGGGAAGCAATCTAACATTCAATAACCCAAGCATACAGAACTCCAAAGAACATTAACCCAATTAAAACCACACACAGACATATAATAATCATGATCCCAGAAATTTAGCATAGCAACAGTATACTAAAAGCTGCTAGAAGAAATAGATCACATTTAAAGGAAAACCCATCAGAATATTGGCAGATTTCTCTGCACAAACAGTCAAGTCAAGAAAAGAATGGAAGACTAGGTGTAGTGGTGTGAGCCTGTAATCCCAGCATGCACTTGGGAGGCCGAAAACAGTAGGATCACTATGAGTCTGATCTACGTAGTGAGATCCCATAGACCCTGTGTTCCCTGTACTGAATGAAAAAAAAAAAAAAAAAAAAAAGAGCATGGAGCAAAGTACTTCAAATCTTGGAAGACAGCTATGCCCACTACTATAGCACCAATGTCATACTAGTACTTGAAGTTAATTCTTTAAATGATTTTATAGCTTAGATTTGCTTTGTTTCATTTTCAGTGTGTTTTATTTTATTATTGTGCTAAAAATGAAAACGATCTCAACATACAAGCATCAAAAATACTTTATTCTATTTGTTTTTATATGTCTTCAGGCAAAGGTAAACTGCTATAATTGTCTTCTTAAGCCAGGAGGAAAATAAGGGTCATAATACCCAAAGCACCTCATAGAGCAATGCATTCAGTCACACTGAATCAACAACAACTGGATTACATTGATAAATCATAATTTTCCATACTTGTGTGGCCCTCTCTCTGTTTTAATCTTTTATTTTTTTTATTTGGTACAGGGTCTCACTACACAGGTCTGACTACTCATGGTCCTCCTGTATCAGCGTCCCCAGCACTGGGATTACAGGTGTGCACCACCATACCCAGTTCAGGTGGATGGCTCCCCAAGGGGCCAGCACGGCATGTGGTACTGGGGTTCAAACCCAGGTCCTCATACTTGCCAGGCAGGTGCTTAGACCACAGAACTATCTCCCCAGTTCCTGGTTCTCTTATTTTTAAACATTTTTATCTCTTCAGGAGCTCACAACATTGGTGTAAAAGATCACTGTATTTTATTACAATTATGTAAGTGGCAATATATGATCTATCATAACATTGGTTTTAGAGTGTTTTTAGCTATTTCTGACAAAACTATTATTGAGTGTGACTTGCCTGGGCAGATCTGACACAGTTCCATCACAGTACTCTTACACTTATTTAAGAAATATATCACAAAAATTCATGTTAAATTTGTTTTGCACTCTATAACTTCATATAGTTTGCATGTCAGATATATTTTTATCTTGGATTTAGAGGTCAAATGCTTAAATGAGTTAACTGATAGAATACAATAGCATTTTAGAATGTCAAGCGTGGTATGAAAAACCACTTAGAAGTGTTGAGGTCAACATATACAGTTTTTCTCTGAAAGAGCTACAAGTCATTCATCCAGCTTTCAGAGCTCATGGTTCCTATTATCGTAGGAAATCTATGAAATACACAGTAGTAGCACAAGTCATTGTTAGAAGTGAGAGCAACACTATGTTACTTGAGCACATGTATCTAAACAAGTGTAAATCTCCATGAACCCTCATGTTCAGTGAGGTGAATTTATTAAAAAACAAAACATACATTATAGCAGTCTACCTTTTGCCTTATTGGTAATAAGAAGTCTAATAAAATATAAAATAAATATTTTCTATTTTTGGTGTTGTCCTAATATTTAAGGTCCATTTGCTTCTCAATAAAGCTGTCTTTACTTCTTAGTGCATAGATTCTTCATCATTCATAGCAAGCATCTACCTCCAGATAAGCCCACTGAAGTCAAGGGCTTCCAGCATGGTGGTGCACACCTGTAATTTCAGAGCTGGGGAGGCAGGTACAGGAGGATCACTAGTAGTATGACCTGTGCAGTGAGACACAGTACCAAACAAATAAGTAAGAGAGAGAGAGAGAGAGAGAGAGAGAGAGAGAGAGAGAGAGAGACTATTACCAAAATGTTTTATTACATTTTTTAACCTGTACAGACAATGTCAGTGTGATACACAGTCTTCATTAATTTAAGTAGAATACTTTGGTTTCTATTCAGATCGCATAAATATTCCCTCATTCACTAATTTAAGTAGACTCTCAATTTAATTTTTCTAGAGCCATACTTTAATCCTTTTGCTAATTCAATACCTAATTTTGTTAAATTCTTCAAAAAATTGCTCCATACTAAAAATCTTAGTATAGGGATCCCATGAATTTACCCATTGCTATTGTTCTTGTACATTTTCTCCCTTAGTTTTCCAGGCTACTCAACTGGCATAAATGAAATACACACGATGAAACTCCTGATTTTATTCTAGATTTTATATCTAAAATATAATTTTATTTATATCTAAAATAAAATCAGAAGTTTATTTTGTGTTTCTCTAAATCATAGACAATCTTGTATATATTAAATGATAATAATAATAATTATTATTATTATTTTGGCCGAACTGTGGATTGAACTCAGGCCACTTATTCTACTGAGCTATCTCCCCAGCCCCCATGATACTTTTTATATTAATTTCAATATATCCCATAATGACCTCTTGCTAATATGGATACATTTTTCATTAATTTCAAATATTTCATTAGTGACAGGAATATTCATTTAGAGACACTCCTATTCATGTAAATTATCATGATTTCTTGGGTTTATTTCCCTGACCAACTCATTAGTGATTTTTGTTCGATCCCTTTTTAAATTAGTATTAGTCAGTTTTCATCTTAATGGAAAAAAAGTACTCAACACTCAAAGTTTAAGGAAATAGAAGTTGGAAGTGGCTCAGGGTTCCTAAGGGTTGAGTGCAGTGTCTGCTGGCTCTAAGGCAGAAGCATCATGGAAGAATGGCATGGCGCAGCATGGCCACTAATTTCACACTGGCAGAGAAATTAAGCAGGAGAAACAGCAGCAGAATGTCAGGGCTCAGGGGCCTGAAAGGACAAAAATAAATGTCCTAAATCCATAATCCAGTCAGAAACCAGTAAAGCAAAGATTTGTGCTTTACTAAAGGCCTTGGTGGCTCTCAAACCAATCCAGGACAGCTGTCTCAGTTGATGCCATATTTGGTTGACACCTAAATGCATCTTCTAAAATGATACTCAATCTCCTAATAAACACAAAGTCATAACATCATCTAATATATTGTAGCTATTCTGTGCTCCTCTCAAAATTGCACTGATTCATTTCCTATAATATCAAAACTCTGTTTGTGCATAAGTACAAATTTTAAAATCATCTCTGAGACTCAAGACAAACTGTTAGCCATAAGTCCCTAAAAATTTGAAAAGAAAGTTCTACATTCTCAACAAGTAATTGTGCATGGAAACAGTTTCAAAACAAGGAAGCACCAGCTTAAGCAAGCTTAGGCAAAGACAAGAACCATGGTTTGATCAGAGACACCACATGCCACGCCAGCCACTCTCCCAGGGTGGGCTGAATCAGCCTAAGTCTGATGTGGTGGCACATGCCTGTAATTCCAGAGCTGCGGAGGCTGAAAGCAGGAGGACCACCTCTAGTCCAAGCTGCATTGTGAGACACTGCAACAACCAAATTCATAAAAAAGAAGGTTTAGGGAGGTAGACTACAGCAGGAGTAAAGAGCATGAAAACTTATCAGAACAAATACTAAGCTGTGCACTGCCAGGTCCAGAATCCAGGACATACGACTACAAGATACGAGTTCCAGCATGTTTGTGTACCTCCCTACAGCCCATACGGCATCTGTCTTATGCTTGTTCAGCTCAGGAACTGTAACTCCTCAGAAGTTTCATGTCTTTAAGTTCTCTAAATCATTGCAGTCATCATTGCACATTTTACTCCATTACAACATGTGCAGGTACCCATCACTGAGAGGTATATTGTCTGGCCTCCCAACCCTATTAGCAAAATCTGAGTGGAAAGCCTAATGGCTCCCAAATTCTTTCATCCGGCATGCTTGTAAAAAAGACCTGCATCCTGAGGATGGCAGAAAGGCCTGCCATCAGATCAAGCAACTGCCATGCCCCTTGCACCTTGCCTAAAGCAGCCCTTGAGTGTCTGATGATTCAGCAGAAGAAAATGAATCCCAGGAAAGCTGTCCAGGGCAGCACTTCCCCATCATGAGCCCAGAGACGTTCCTTTAAAATGAAAGGTTTCCAGTTTTGTTGTTTTGGGTAGATGATTACTGATCTTTTGGATTACTGAGATGTCATCAGAAACTTTTTCTTTTTTTCTTTTTCTTTCTTTCTTTTTTTTTGTCTCATGTAAAACTACTTAGTTTCACTGAGATAGTATCTCACCCCAGAAAGAAGGGCTATCATGAAGAAATCAACCAACAATAAATGTTGGAGAGGCTGTGGGGAAAAAGGAACACTTCTCCCCTGTTGGTGGGAATGTAGACTGGTACAATCATTATGGAAATCAGTATGGAGGCTCCTAAAAAATCTAGGACTGGAAATTCCATTCAGTCCAGCTATCCCCCTACAGGGAATTTTCCCAGAAGACCTTAAAACATCATATCACAGTGATATATGTGCACCTATGTTTATAGCAGCACAATTTGTGACAGACAAACCTTGGAAGCAACCAAAATGTCCATCACCTGAGGAATGGATGAAAAGGATGTGGTATTTTTTATGCAGTGGAGTATTAATGAGCTATAAAGAATGATAAACTCGAAACCTTCATACATAAATGGCAAGGGAACATATACTCATAAGTGAAATAAACCATGTCCACATGTGTAAATATTGTATAGTCTCCCTATTATAAGAACTCAAAAGAAGAAATAAAAATTGAAAGACATAACACAATTAAAAGGAAAGTGAGGGGCTGGGTAGATGGCTCAGTGATCTAAAGCACCTACTTTGAACAAGCTTAGGAGAGCACATGGACCGCGGTTCAGTCCCCCAGCACTACATGCCAGCCAGCCCCGCCCCCTGGTGGGCTGAGCTGGCCACACACACACACACACACACACACACAAATAAATAAATAAATAAAATAAAATAAAAATTTTAAAAAAAGGAAAGTGAGTACTTAGGAATTAAATAACGAAGAGAGGGCAAGGAGAAAAGCTAGGAAACATGACAGGGGCAAAACCATGCATTTATATGTGCAAAATGGTTAAGGCAATCATCCTGAGAATCTTCAGCAGGTTTTTGAACCTAGCAGTTAATTGATAGGATTCTCATCCTGACTAACTATCTATATGCTGATACCTGTGAACTAAGCAACTGTACTGAAGATAGCAATGTGTAATACTAGGGGCATGCTTGGAATGTCTGTCTTTCTGGTCTTCTAAATACATACTGCTTACAACCTCATATCAATTACTGTTATACTGTCTCTCAAGTAAATGTTTGCTTAAATGAAAAGAGTAGTAAATGAAAACAAATGACAAAAAAAGTCATAGGACTGTTCTGTTACAATGATGAGTATGGTTAGATTGCTAAATTTCTGTGTAAAAATATATAATTGTTTATTCCCATTTTTAAATTTTTAAATTTTTATATTTTTCTCTTCACATTCTGTAGAGATTTAAAGTTTAACATATTAACACTTTATGGAAAATACCTGTTCCATGTTATGTCTAAGGTGTTTAATATTGAGACATATAGTGAGGTTAAGCTCAACTATCTATGTTTTAGGATAATAATTATAAGATTCTATTCTGGCGGGTTAACAGCTTAAGTTTGCAGACCAAAAATTGGAGAAAAAGAAGGTCTACAAGGACAGCCAACATCTTGTCCCTAGCCTTTCAAGGTCAGTGAAGACTCAGGACAAAGAGAACCTGTACTGTAACATCTTGTAACTCAGTGGTCTCCCAATTTTCTGATCAAGGAGATTATGGAGCCACAGAGGAAAGTGATCAATAATGTATTGTGGGCCTAAGGAGAGTCACATGGAAAGAAAACATTCTCTCAGGCTTTTATAGTGAGCAAGAACTGTGACTCATCCAGGTGGCTGATACTGAGAAAAGATCTACTGCTGTACAGGGTTTCAGGGTAAACCCTGAGGGGACTTGACTGACCTTGGCAGATACAAAAGTTGCATTTCTTGTTATGTAGGTCTTGCTTTATCTTGGTCTTAACCATGCAGCAGAAAAGTACAAAAACGAGTTATAGAAGATAAAGCCATATTAATATGCTGAGCTGTAAAAGGCTCAAGTCAACAACTTTTGACATTGCCAGTCCTAGGGATAACCCACTACTATTATGGACTACTGGACTATATTGGATCATTGTGTTTAATTCATGCACTTACTATATTTAAATGGCAAGGGAATACCTGTCTCTGACAAAACTAAGCAAAAAATGATATTAATGAAGGACACTTTTGTATCTTTACATACAAAATAGTTAGGATAGTTATACAACTACTTTCTCTTAATTCAATGAGCAGAAAGGTTTGTACTAATAGTGTTTGGACAGGATATCATGTCTGCATCTTGTGGTATGAATAACTACTAGGAAGGCAACAATATGCAATGTATAAATTATTGAAACTGTCCTACTAATGTATTTTGAAAATTTCTCCTTGCTATTTGTTTCTCAAAAATTAATAAAAAAATAAAGTACTTGGTTTCTACTTAACAATTTTGACATCTCCTGAAATCACATCTTCCTGTTTTCAATGGTATATGTGATTGTTTGTGGCAAAAATTATTTTTCAAGTCTTTCTGTTACATTTGTTCTTGCTTTAAATTTTCACTACAAACATCCGAAAGGAGACAGAAGTACCTCTTGCATAGTCTGATTATTGGGTTTACTGGACATTTCCTTTGCTATAGCTATGAGTGAGTAACCTTTCAATTCAATTTTCTGAGAATAAGGAGATGGGGAAAATATGGGATTTTGTTTTTAAATAAAGTGTAACCTGTTTGGCATTTAATCAAATTCCTGGTAGAGCCCACTTCTAAATCTTTAAATGCCTAGCCTTTTCTGTGTACATTTTTGTTATTATTCAGGTCCTTTGAGCTCTGACTACAACTATGAATCAGGTTCTGTTTATATCATTGTAGGATTTCTATCACTTAAATTTCTAAAACTTTAATTTTTTTAAAAACCAGTTCCAAACGCTTCTGAGTCTTGTGATCAGGTATATTTATAATAGGTATCTGTCTCTGATACTAATGATCTGTTTTGGTCATCTTCAACACTGCAGGTAGACATTTCAAAATTTACAATTTATGGGACTAGAGATATATGTTCATTCATATTTTGCCGTGGATTCCGACCTGATCATTTCCAGAGCAGAATGGCCCAATGACAGGAAATGGCAGAGGACAGCTTGTTATCCTACAATAGCTGGGAGACAGCAAGAGAAGAGAGAAGCTATGAATGAAAATGATCTTTTTATGTCATGACACCAGTCACTCACTAGGATGTCCTCCCCAGCAGCACATTTAAAGAGCATGCAGCCTCTGTGATCTAGTCACTATTCCAAAACTCCAGCTCTGAATAAAAATTTGGATATATTTCACTTCTAACTATAACAGCAATGAAGCTTAGTTGGTGATATCAGTGACAGACCCAGGGTTGAAGGGGCTAAGGTCCAGCCACAGTACCCAAGGGTCCTTCTCCATGACCTACCCAAACACACCCCATGTGTGCCTTTCTAATCCTCTAGGTAACTCCTGAGGCCCTTAGTTGAAAATCCTACTCAATATTGAAAACTATTTGTTAATATAGTTTAGTTTCCTCTATCATAAATGCTATTATGCCCCAACCTCCTGCCTAATTCCCCTTTCTTTTCTCAGGACAATTACCATAGCATTATACTTGATACCCTGCTTCACTCTTGCGTACCATCCCCAATGCATGACAGCTTCTCTGAACTCAACAGAAGTTATATGAAGACACATTATCAGGCAGACCCATAAGCTGAGAAAAAAATTCATACAAGAAAAGTGACACAGATGTCACATATCATAGGTCAGAAAGTACTTTGAATCTTGTAGATGAAAGATTCCAAAATACAGAACTGCCTTAGAATCAAGGGAAAAATGGTAGTGTGGAATGAAAGGTGCAGCTTAACTCTCACAGAGACGAACTATGTTTTCTTTCTTTTTTCAGAGTAAGGATTTTATTTGCCAGATGCCATTGTTTCAGTGGTTTATTGTCACAACAATGCTGTATAATGACTGAACGAAAGTTGGGGATTTCTAGCCAGCATTTATTATGACACTTTGGTCTAAGGGTAAACATCTATCACCTCTGGCTAGGCCATGTATTTCATTTCTATTTGGATTTTTCTAAAAGAGAATATTACTCTGGTATAAAAAAGAATTCTGGTTTCTAAATTAGGCCTGTAATGTAAGCCTGCAGGTCTTACTTGCAGTGTCATTTATAATTACTTTTTAATTAGTTGTTTTGTGATTCCTAAGTTATATTTGGTTTCAAAAATTCAAGTCAATTTGGAGTCTTAAAACTTATTTGGTAGATTATGAAAAAGCACCAAAATTATACAAGAGGATTTCCTAGAAAGGTTTTCTGGACCCAGAATAGGATTCTCCAAGATGTTGCTTTGTACACTGGCCAAAGGGAGAATCCAGCAGCTGCTCAATTCAGATGTTCGGTGCTGCACAATAAGAATCAATTATGCATCCAGCCAGACAGCTCAGCAGACTAAAGGGCCTGGTCAGGCAGAGTGTGGGGACCCAGATTTGATCTCTGACACCACAAGCCATGCTGGCCATACCCCCAGTGCTCTTTTGGGAAGGCAATTGAGACTAGGAGTGGTGGCATGTGCCTGTAACCCCAACTCTTGGGAGGCTGAAAACAGGAGGATCACTAAGAGTCTGACTACTCAATAAGACTCTGTACTAAATACATAAAAAATGAATCAATGATGCACAACAGTTCCAAAATTAATTAATTAATATTTTTATTGTTTTAGTACCACGAATGGAACTCAGAACCTTGCACCATCAGGAAGGAGCTGTAACACTGAGCTGTACCTCTGGCCCCTAAGACTGAAAGTCTTAAAGTGACTGAAAGTGACTGGTATGAGTCTGAAGTAAGACAGAAGACATACAGATAGTAAGAAAGGAGAGAAGATTATAGTAGCAAAATTAACTTTTAATTAATAGGACATAAAATTTATTATGAACCTTAATTACAAAATAAGTTTGGGGCCATTCTTATGTAAAATCAGACTTTTCTTCTGTGAACAGGCAGGGTATTTTCACCTGTCAAGTGGGCTGTTTGCCTGTAGAAAGTGTCATTTCCTTTCACATATAAATTAAAATCCTTCTTTCCATAAATATCTACTGCAAAACTTATATGCATATGCCCAGCTGTGGACAGCAATGTGCTTCTGTTTAAGGCTCACTTATTCTATGCTCTTTGCCTGTGTTCTTCTTAAATTCTGTCTAATGAACTTCGGTAGATTCTCTGTAGAGATGCACTGGGTGGTGGGGATCTGCATGGGATTCAGTGTTCTCGTGTGGGATGCAACAGGATATTGCATGGAACAATCAGGAAAAAGCAGTGAATTTAAATCATGCTACAGTATACTCAGTGTGAGTAGACTTAGGGCAAGAGAAAGAAAAGGAATAAGTAATAAGGGTGCTGAATTTCAGAATTTAAAATTTTAGGCAAAGGTCTCTTGTTAGGTCCTCCTGAATATTACTGACTACGTGTTTCACAAGGCACTCAGGCAAATCAGCTGTGTCCCCTGCACATATCCTCTCCCATACTTTGCTCTGTTATAATTGGATGCGTGAGACATGATGCTTATACATGAATCTTCAGTGAGATTCAAGTGAAGAAAGATTTTTACGGTACATGCTGACAATTCTGACCTGACCGTGTCCCTGTTGGAGATTTTGGAATAGCTCAGGGCAGGCTCCAGGGTGTTTGTTTTTCTTTATTCTGTTTCTGTGTAGTAAGCCTTAGGATGAATGTTGGAGGACAAGGCTGGAGCACTACACAGGTTCAGGTCAGTGCCAAGGAGTAGTCCACCATCCCTAACAGTGCCCATCTGTACTAGTAATCTGATAAATCTTTTCTCTGAAAACTCTTTAAACGGTGCTGAGGGTGAAATGTCCGTTTTCTACAGTTGCTTCCTGCTTAATGTGTATACTGGCCCAATCTATGCAGAGACCATGAAGTCTTGCAATATATGATCAAAGGGCCTCTGGGAGATGTACCACTTCTTCCAGGATTTGTTGATGAGCTCTAGGTATGAGGTTGGGCCTTTGTTTTTGGTCCAGATCATCAGGTACTGTGTAATAATTATTAAGTGAGCAGAAATAATTTGATTAAGAAGTTAAATATGTATGATCCAAAAGTAGTAAGGCTATAAGAAGCATAAATAAGGCCCCATCTAGGGAAGTAAA